>NC_142928.1:56867146-56919646 GCF_046866305.1 Octopus bimaculoides
AACACAAAAGGGAAATTTATCACAGTCTCCGAACCTTGCTCAGCTTAAGTGCACTAAAATTTTTTGGTAATGTTTTTAATAACTTGAAAAGTACTATGAATGATAAAATCGGTAGAGACAGACAAAATCTTTAGGTACATGTAAATTCGGTTCACATTTTAATTTCCATTCTAGTAAATACAAGGGAAGGAAACATACCTTAGCATATTTCCAAAAACTGGGATAAATTCGCATAGAAAAGGAAAGAAAGACATAGAATAGTTCGCTGCGTATAGTGTAGAATTTGAGGCGAAGCGGAGCAGCAAATTTGGAAGTTTTTTCCGTGGGGTTGTTAAAAACATCATCTTGATTGAGGTGAGAAATTGTCAATTTTCTTAGAATTCATCTTCGAAAGCTCTGCTGGGGAGCTGGCTTGAAGGCTGTATAATGCATACGTTATCATTTGTTTTTTCTGATTGGAGTCTTCCGTGCATCTCTGTAATGGCCAACAGCCTTAAAGTTGGTGGTGGAGGAAATTAACTCCCAAAATTGAACACAGTGTCCTTTATTCTTATAAAATGATGGATTGACCGATCGGTTAGAACATTGGACAAAACATATTAGCGTATTTAATTCCGCCTTCTACGTCCTGATTCAACCCATTCCCAATGTTACTTATGCCTTTTATTCGTACGGGTTAGATAAAATAAAGTACTGTGGTCGATCTAATAGCCTGAAACTGGTGTCCTTATTTTTTTCTTTTCTTTTTTTTCTGTTGTTTTTCAAGCAATGTCTGTGGTTCACAGGGAATCGTCTTCGGGCTGCTTGTAATTTAAGAGCGGAGAGAGTATTACAGCAAGTAGAAGCAATCTTGGATATTATAACTTATGTAAGACATAATGATAGAGCAATGCTATGCAAATCCCTTGTACATTTAACAAAATGCGTGGTGCATCCGTCATTATGTCATACAAACGTTGAAGAAATAATAATAAGAAACAATTCAGATTTAATAAAAGCACTTTTGGATTTGAGGTTCACGGGCGTTGGTTGTGTGAGAATGAGAGTAAATGCCTGGAATGATGTTTTCAATCAACCACTTGTCTTACATGATTTGGGTTGAATCACATTTATTGCCAGCTGCGTGCTGACTACCCTGACAGAGCTTTGAACCGTTTGTTGACTTAGAGCAGAGTTGGTGTGAATATGAAGTAGCATGATGTCCAATGTGTTGCATTGCTAAGGCATTGATTAAATGATCAGTTGCCGTATAGACAGTTACGTAAAGTTAAAGTTTGGGTGTAAAAAAGAGTTTAAGGATAGTGGTGTGTCTGTCAAAAATACATGGAAATTTGGATATAAACTGACTGAGAACGACAAAGATTACGTTTAAGGTCAAGGTAAGGGCTTGGGGTTAGTATTAGGGTTAGTGTTAGAGTTAGTATTAAGGTTAAGGTTAAGATTTGTGTAGGAGTTGGGTATTAGAGACCAAAGGCAATTTAGGCCCATTAAACTTCTCAGGTCCATTGACTTCATACGAGAGAGATTTAATAGCTGGTTTGGAGAATATGAGGGAAGTAACGAGGTAAATAATCGCAAAACATAGTAGAAATAGATTTTTGCCTAGATTAATTGGAAGTATTGTTGTTATATTTCGGGATGGTCATTTTGTTCTTGCCAAACAACGCACGCAATATATATTCGTTCTTCACTTGTTTATTATTGATCTTGTTTTATGTCCGTTGTCTGGAAATCTTTCCTCACACAACCTGTGCCCTCTTCAGCGACTCACCATCCCACATTTCTCCCCCTGTTCTGTTTAGTCCATTCTGGACTAAGAGTTAAATTTCCAAAACAAATTCATAAAGGTAATCGGAAGTAATTTTGACGAAATCCTTTCGGAGCAAAGTGAGAGTATTGGGTGTATCCTGGACATCATCAATTGGACAGAGCTAAAGTTTGTGAGCACTAAGACTTAGAGAGAAGTTATAGAATAGTAGGAGGTATTCGATAATGTCCAGATTGACCCGAGATCCACGAAATACTTACTTCTAAATTTGAATAATATATTATTCCAAAAATCTGAATAATAGATTATTCTATGTTTCACAGTTACGCTGAGTTCACTACAGCATAGTTATAGATTACTTTATGACTTAATTAGTTCTTGATTTAATCACATTTTGAGTAATTACTTCTTGAGTTAACTTTAAGAGTTTATTCATATAACCATACATGTATGGCGTCTTAGAATCAACAATGAATGTCGAATAAACACTTCCCAACCAACAAACCAACGTCAGAGATTCACATCAGCACAGTGTCCCATTGTACATCTATGTGGACTAGGTTAGCATTAAGCCATAGACCCAATTACAGCTTTCAAGGACATTTCTCCGTGCATTTTTCCCATCAGTCATCAAGTCCTTTACACATATCGAGTGTATTGCCCCTCATTTATAAACTTATATTGATAAGCACTATGGTTAGATTTTTACGAAATGAGCGAATAATACGTCGACTAGATATTGTTCTAAAAAAAGTTATCATAACATCTACTGTTATGGAAGAGAATCATACACAGAAAAGATTATGATATAAAAAAGAAAACTTGTACGAACGAAAATATATACAATAAAATTATACTGAGCCTATGGCGATTACATCATGAATATATAGCGAAATGAATACATAGCTAAAACTAGTAAACTCGGTTGCAAAATTGCATTAACTCAGTAATATTGATTACATGAAAATTTTTAAAGAAAAGAGACTTGCGGTCACCGTTTTCACATCAACAAAGTAATTTTGTGCTAAAACTTGAGAGGTAAATACAGGGGTGGTCATGTGATTACATTTACCACAACGCACACATAAAAATATGCCATTGCACGAACACATCCGTCTGTCCATTCGTCAGAACGTCTGTCCGTCCGTCCATGTATTCATCCATCCAACTGTCATCCATCCATCCATCCATCCATCCTCCGCATGCACACGCATTTTCTCTTATGTTGGCTACTTTATATCTTCTTTAATTGCTATTCCCTTTTATTGTGTATTTTTACGATTAAATGTACATGTAAACTCCTAGATAAGTAATATACAAAGGATAACACTGAGAATTTGGTGCATGAGGTTTAGTCGATTTAATCGATCTCAGCACTTGACTGGTGTTTTATTTTATGAACACTAGAGAAACGGAAGGCAAAGTTAAGCTTTGCGGTATTTTAACTTTGAACAGAAAGATCTGGAACAAATATGCCAAAATATTTTGTCCGAGGATCTACAAATTTTGCCTATCCAACCCTCCAATATTAGAACCAGAAGACGTATATTTCAAAATAAAAATCAGAACTATAAGCACGTACAGGATTGTTTGGATTGTTCCTTTAAGATAACTGCAGAACAAACAATATAGTGACTGAAGATTAAGAAAGAAAGAAAGCAAGCAAGCAAGCAAGCAAGCAAGCAAGCAAGAAAGAAAGAAAGAAAGAAAGAAAGAAAGAAAGAAAGAAAGAAGCAGAGTCTAGCGTTTTACCAAACAGCTTCTTATCAAGAACACTGTCCTTAAGATAGTGAAGCATCTGAGAATATGACTGGACTCTTTTTGCTTATCTTTTTGTCCCTTCTTCAGGAATATTAGAATCACAGTCCCTTGCCAATGTTTCATCTGCTATAGCTGATGTCATTACAATATCGACTACAAAGATGCCCTAACAATATCGCAAAAACTGAAGTCATAACAAATTAGGCTTGATCTAGAATATTCGAGAGTAACAGCTTACCTAAAATACTGTTTGTCAGGGCAGGGAACGGCTTGTCAGTTCTGTTGAATAAATGTCTAGGCAAGGTTTTCGGTTACACAGGAGAGAATGAAAAATTAATGCCATTCAGATGTTTTTCAAATTTTTTTTGTCTACGACCATAAGCTGTTTCCCAGTACTGTCTACATCGCCAAAGGAGAGTTAGAATTGGTTGCAATATCTGCATTGCCCTTAGAAATGAAGTTTGGTCTGGGTAGGTAGTTAATTTGAACCCGATCAAATATTGTTGATAAAACAAGGAATGTGGATATTAACCTAATGACGAATGCTATAAATATCAACGATGTTGTATTCGCCATTAAAACCAGATAATTCTGCAGACTTTGCAAAACTGTTACATATGTTAAGAACTTTAAGAAAAGCTAATTACTTCAATAGACTTCATACAACTTCTGTAAATGTTAGAGATTTTAATAAAAAAAAATTTTCAGCAGACTCGGGGAGATATAGAACTGTTCTGATTCAATAGGACTATCTCAAGTTTTTGCAATACCACTATTAGTGAGATTTTTTGGTTGCTTCTGTAAATGCTTAACTTGGACGTCAAGACTAAATTATTAACAATGCTAGTAACTTCCAAATCAATAATGACTGGACAGGATTTATGTTGGGTGGTCAGTCCAAATGGTTTTCGAGTGAAGCATCGTATCCCACCAACAAAACAGATTGCACTACAAAAGAATAAATGAGTACAACGAATGTGTATTCAAAAGTTAAAGCAATGCTGTCGGTTGAGAACTACTAAACACGTAAGCTGAGTGCGTAGATGTTCACTGTGGCTTCCCATGGTAGCTGGACTAGGTGAACAGAAAATTAGAGGATAAATACTCATCATATCAGTAAAATATGCAGGGTACACATGTATACTTGAGGATAACAACAACATTGACGGAAAGAGTAGCCCCTACTGCAGTTGTGATATATACCTTACAAGCAGCTTAGCCTAGAAGTAAACATCTTTGCGACATAAGTCGACCAAATATTTGATGAACAAAAGAAATAAGAATACCTCCAAACACCATGTTGTGATAGAAAAATGTCGAATCAGTGTGGAAGGTATCCTCAGTATCGACGAGTAGCTTCACCAAAATGTTTCCAATGTACTACTTTTCCACGAGACATCGTTCCCCAAATTATTTACAATATTATCTATAAGAAAGGTCATAATCATCACACATCAGGCAAACCAGAACCAAAATGCCGCACATCTTTGAAAATAAAGAATACTCGTGGAACCTCCTAATGAAAACAGAAATACAGTGGCCCAAATGGAACACATATTATATATTGGTGTGAAGGTATGCTGTATACTTTTATAATTCACTTGAAAAAGAAAAAAAATATACATACTTGTGTTACTATCCTCACATGCGAACTTAGAGGGATCATGCTTGTTTATCTTGTTTTAATGTGTAAACTTTGTCACATGGCGGCAAACAAGAAAATGAATTGTTCAGTGAGGCAAAAACAAAAGCCATACTCTGTTGTAAATATTAGCTGCTCAGTAGGTATGAGTGTCTTATACAAAGTGGAGGCAAAATTAAACATACACAATGAACAACTGGCAGCTTAAACACTTCCACCCTGGCTAAAACTCTGATGTATAGGTATTATCAGAAAATATATATAATACATAACAGCATATTTATATAAAGGCCTGAAAATTCTAGAAGTTTCGGAGAAAGAAAAAGAAAAGCTGGCACACTTCCTTCTAATTCAATGAATTAGTGTCACTGAAAATTTGCAAAACTTTCTTAGTTCCTTTGAATGAACATATCACATATGATCGTACTGCATACACATACATTCATAAAGCTAAGCACACACTCGTTTAATAAAGTGACATGACGTCACAACGTCCACATACGTATATTCACACATCGACTCACAACTTTATCAATCTTTGAAAC
Source organism: Octopus bimaculoides (assembly GCF_046866305.1). NCBI lineage: Eukaryota > Metazoa > Mollusca > Cephalopoda > Octopoda > Octopodidae > Octopus > Octopus bimaculoides. The sequence continues at coordinate 56,872,863 of NC_142928.1, forward strand.
TGTTTGTTTGACTCAAAGTATGTTTGTCACTTTACTCTTTTACTCTTTTACTTGTTTCAGTCATTTGACTGCGGCCATGCTGGAGCACCGCCTTTAGTCGAGCAAATCGACCCCAGGACTTATTCTTTGTAAGCCTAGTACTTATTCTATCGGTCTCTTTTGCCGAACCGCTAAGTTACGGGGACGTAAACTCACCAGCATCGGTTGTCAAGCGATGTTGGGAGGGGGGACAAACACAGACACACAAACATATACTTTGTTCAATTTAAATTCTGAGAATTTAAATAAATCTTAAAAGACGCATATAAATATAGCAGTTACATTTAGTGTAGCACGCAGTATAGAACATTCATAGCACTTAGTTCCAATATTCAACTAAATGTAACTATTTCACAACACGTATTAATCTCTAACATGAAAATTAATGAAAAAAAAGTATAACTTAAAGCATTGTTCCTATTCCCTATAAATTAGAAGTGTATTACACCGATAGAAAGTGTTATAGTAACAGAGAATATTAGTAATAGAAGTAGTAAACTAAGAAAAAGCCTTACACTAATAGAAGGTATCATACAAATAGCTTATCATCTATATATATATATGGGAAGTTGTTTAGCTCCAGGTCAACCCTGATTCAGTAAACCTATGACTAAACATTCTAAACGGTATTTTTAGGGTTGTGTAGGGCTACAATATCTGTCTTTTCTTTTATTGAAGATGGTAAGGTGTAATTTCAGTTTGGTCTTGTCACTATTTCTAGCACGTTGATCGATCACATAGAGGCTCCTTCACTGGCTTGAGTAATAAGAAGTGTTATAATAATTGGAAATGTTATAGGAACTGGAAGTTTAGCGTGGTTAGTATTCAAATTTCACCTAATGAACGCTGAATTCTTTACTCTCTGAATAATTATACTCCTCTAAAGTGTTACAGTGTTAGATAGAAGATCATCTGGATAGCCGTGAGCAAATTCTTCTTCTATTCCGACCAGTTGTTGAAGCTAGATACATTATTTAAAATTTTAAATCTTTCTTTAATTATACATGTATAGTGAGAAGATGTAGTACTAACACGTGCATACCGTTGACACACACCGTGTACTGATTATACAATAGTATAACAAAAGTATGTTCTCTTCTTAAAGCAACAACGTGACGCAATGAAGAAACTAGCCACTTTCAGTGCTATTACATAATTGCATGCGTAATAAATGTTTACGAAAAATATTCCAAGTTCATTAAATACATTAGAAATATTGATTGATCCATATATAATTTGATTGAGAAATGATTACGAGAAAATGATACACAACTATCTATGAGTATACATAATCATATTGATGCATACTATTGAAATATACATATATGTTTTCAATACATTTCCTTGTTTGCTGCCATCTTAAACATACAATTTACACATTAAAATAGGATAAACAAACTTGATCTCTTCTAGTTCGCATATAGTGATGGTGACGCAACTATGTATATATTTTCTTTCGCAGGTGAAATATAAATGCATACATCACACACGCGCACATATATAATATACACATATATATTTACAGGAATCTATATAAATATGCGTATTTACGTCTTTGGGAGTATGCATATGAATAAATATATTTTTGCATTCATTTATCTGAATTCGATACTTATTCAATATACACACACAAATACAAGCACACATATATGCCTCTATGTGTGTGCTCACGTGCGTTTGTTCGAGTGTGCGTGTGTAAGAGGTAAGCTTATACAAAAATGTCCCTGTAGGTGTGACTATTTGTTAGTGTTCGCTCTTTACTTACTGTAGATAAAAACGATCGACTCGGTTACTGGCAATCGGATACTTTACAAACAGTCTCGCAATATTTTGATGAGAAAGATTGTGCTGATGAAAGGCTGTGTGAAAAACAACAGAAGTGTGGATAACAATCCGAAAAATATCAATTTGTTTTAACAGTGCTTTTGCTTCTCGTAAATAGTGAATTATCATGTCTGCTCCATTTTGTAGCCATATACCTTTCCATCCGAAAAATGTCTCAAGTGTTTTCAAGCTACTAATAGAATTTTTTTAAAGAGAATGTACTCTTTACATTATCTTATTTAAATGACACCTTATATGTTATATCTTCCCTCAGTGAACTTATGTACCACTTAAAGATAGTATTTAGACACTTAATTAAATTTGCCCTCAAGTTAATGTTTGTGTAGTTTTCGGCTTGCACGACAGAGAAGAAAAGTATAAAAATAAAAACCGGATTGTAGAAAAGTCAACATTACTTTTTCTGCTTTCAGTATTTTCTTCTGTCAAACAAGAACATTTTTATTTGTTCTTCGAGTTCATTCAAAAGATTTATATGACTCTTTCGTATCTGAAATTATTTTAATCAAGTAATTATTCTTAGTGCTTTGGTAAAATCCCCATGCATTTTTTAACGTTCCATCCGAAACCTACTGGCTATAGTTATTCCGAGTTTGTTCATGCTAAGACACCTTTCATTCTTCCCTCAGTCATACTTAACGCTTCTCTGATGCAGGTATGATTGATGTACGGTGAACGAAAGCTAGCTGCGCTGATTATATAAGGCAAATGACAAAGAGAATTGTAAAATTTGTTAATTAACTCTTGAAAGCAATAAATGGCAGACTAGTACGTTAGATAACAAAAGCTAAAAGGTGTTACATTGGGTAGAATAATTGACAAAAGTGGAAACTTGAGAGTTGCTTCAACAAAGTTATAACAGCATCTAGTGAAACAAACTTTCGACTAGTTTCTGCAAAAATATTTATAAGTGCCAATATGGTTAGGCAATCTTATATTTGCTAGGTTTTGGGATTTTAGTCGTCGTCAGTGTCGTCGTCGTCGTCGTCGTCGTCGTCCTCCCCCTCCTCCTCCGCTTCCCCCTCCTCTTCCGCTCCGCTCCCCCCCTCCTCCTCCTCCTCCTCCTCCTCCTACTACTACTACTACTACTACTACTACTACTACTACTACTACTACTACTACTAATAATAATAATAATGGCTTCAAATTTTGTCACAAGGGCAGTAATTTGGCAGGAGAAGATGAGTCGACTACATCGACCTCAGTGTTCGGCTGGTACTTATTTTATCGACCCCGAAAGAATAAAAGGTAATGTTGTCAACCTCGGTGGAATTTGAATAATAATAATAATAATAATAATAATAATAATAATAATAATAATAATAATAATAACAACAACAATCACAATAATAACAATCCTTTCTACTATAGGCACAAGGTCTGAAATTTGGGGGAGGAGACTAGTCGATTACATCGACCTCAGTATTCCACCGGTACTTAATTTATCGACCCCGAAAGGATGAAAGGCAAGTCTACCTGGCGAATTTAAACTCAGAACGTTGCGGCAGACGAAATATCGCTAAGCATTTCGCCCGGCGTGCTAACGATTCTGCCAGCTCGCCGCCTTAATAATAATAATAATAATAATAATAATAATAATAATAATAATAATAATAATAATAATAATAATAATAATGATGATGATAATAATAATAATGCTTTCTGATTTAGGTACAAGGCTAGCAATTTTGAGGAGAGGGAATTAGTTGATACGATCGATCCTAACATTGGGTTGGTTCATCATTTATCGATTCCGAATTGATGAACGGATAAGTTGACTTTGTGGGGATTTAACCTGAGAATGTAAATAGCCGAGTATATATTGCAAGGTGTTTTTCTCAGCATTCTAACAATCTTACCAGCCTGCCACCTTAAATAACAAGAATAATCTCCAAACCTTTTTAAAGATTCCATCCGAAATAACCTATTTGCTATAGTTTGTCAAGCTCTCTAAAACTGTTCAGGATATCGAAAAAGGTTTGCTACCTATTAGAAAATGCAATGCCGCATTGGAGAGTGAAGATCAAGAGAAGAAAAAGATTTGCAAATATACAGATCAGAAGGGAAAACTTTCATGGAGACCGCTCTCTTATTTCGTTTGTAATTTTATTAATCCATTTGTCGATTATTCTAAACAATACCTAAGGAGTTTACACAGTGGGTAAAAATAGGGGCGAAGTGAACCATCAATTGATTGAGGATTTAAAACTTTATGGCAAGAAATGTGTTATGATAGAGATGAAGTAGAGAAAATACATAAAATATACTATAATAAATCTACCTAATGATGAGAATATAAAATCGTTAAATAAAGAAGAGACGGAAATATCTAGGAATATTGGAAAGTGACAAAATCAAAATTATGGAAATGAAGTCAGTCCTAAGTAATGTATTTTTGCAGAATGAAGATTTTAAAATCGTAATTGAAAGAGGAGAGCATCATGCAAGTGAATTTGAAGGCAGTATTGCTAATTAGGTATGGAGCATGAACTATTGAATTATTGAGAAAGGATGGGTTGAATTAAATGAAGAAGATGAGGAAGCAGCTCACTATTTACCAGTCAGATGAATTATATTGAAAAGGAGGAAGAGGGTTAGTGTGTGTCCAAGGGGTAGAAGTAGAGAAGAAATTTAGGCTTCTATCTGGAAGAAAAAGAAGAATCTCTCTGTAGAGAAATAATAAGCGAAGGGCTGTTTTCAAAATGCATAGAAACCAAAAAGAGAAAACAGGAAAAATGTAGAAAAGAGAAACTCAAAATTTAAAGCAAAAGAACTTCACTCGCTGTTTATCAAAAGTACAAATGTGATGAGCGATGACAAGTAGTGCTGGTTATAATTAAAGAAAGAGACCGAGCGTATGATTTTGGTAGTATATAAATAGGCACTAAGGGTAAATTGCATCGAGGAAAATCGATTAGCAAGACCATTCACCCAAATGTAGAATGTATGATGATTCAGAAGGGGTTATAGCTCACATTGTGTCTGAATGCCCGCAGAATGGCAACAAAAACTGTAGGTACAATAGAACTGCTGCACAAATTCACTGAAATTCCTGCAAGAAATCTGGTTTCTTATACACAAAAATAAAAAAAACATTTATATCCTATTATTGGAATAACAATGTCAGCATTTGAAAACGATGAGGTGAGATTGTTGTAGGGCCTTCTTATATAAACCAAAAAAAGCGTAAGATATGACATCTAAGGAATTGTAATCCTTGACAAGTAGCAGGCTACTGTAATTAACGTAGTATGGCCATTTAACATTAGAGTAAAACGAAAGGGGAAAAGAAAGTGTAGAGTATAATCTTTAAATTCTTGATGTAAAGAACTGACAAAGTCTTGATATTAACGATTATTATTAGGTCTTCGGGAACAGTTACGAAAAATCTGAGAACAAAACTTGAAAAACTCGACCTTAATCAGGGTAAAGGTAAAGTGCAGAAAATCTGTTTATTAGGTTCTACAAAATTTATCCAGAAATCCTTTAATACAAGGTAATAACTGTTATGTAAAGGACAAAAATTCTTATTGAGGAGGTACGCATAGAAACTTTAACTAGATGTGTTATAAATACCCAATGTGTTTGTTCCATACCCACGCGTGCACATTTAAAAATCTAGTCTGTACCTGTCAGGCAGTTTCAGAAATTCTTATCTCACTGATGGCAGACAAATTTACGTTTGGATACCTAACTTTATCGAATAAGTGACCTTGCTTGCAATCAACCCCAGACCGCATACGTTAGTACGCCATGTGTATCTTTGAAAAAGACGGGAAAAAAGTCACTGATTTGGTCTTGGAGAAGGTAGAATAATTTCGTCATCTCTCTGGGATAATGTTCTTTGAAAAGTTCCACCGGTAATCTTCTGTCTACCCGTTTCCGAAAACTCCGGACACGACACTGAATGGGATTTACATATTGCGTAGAAATCTGTAGAGGTCTTCATCAGTACTCTATATTAGAGTAATTTGAGGATGAATTCTTTAAAATTCTTCACTATGTTCTTATTTTACCTTTCAGCTATTTTGACGTCTTCGGATGATTTATGGTAACACCTTGGAGGACCACGTCAAAATCATTAAAGTTCAATTAAACAACTGGTTCAGGGTAGTTAACAAAAGCCAGCTACTTAGAAGGTTTACGGTGTAGTATTTCTAATATAGCATTATACCCAGACCATTGTGGTTATTCCTGGTTTATGACTTCTCCATGGCTCAGGTGGTGCCAATGGAGAGGTTGTGCAGTAAATTTCTGTGATGTTGGCTGGGTTTTTCCCCCTAACTTTTAGTTCTACTTACTAATTCCATCAAAGGTGGAAGAATTCAGAACCACTAAGGTAAGAACATTCAGTACGTGACTACTGTCAGAGGATGAGAGAATTAGATACACCAACTATGAATGGTCACAGAAAGAGGAAGCCGCAGGAAATACCAGGAGATTGTTGGTGTAGTGTCGGCTAGGACTTGGCACCTACATTATCAAAAGGATAGTTAATTTTGTTATGGACTACAAATCGCACTGGTATCAGGCACGATAATGGATATACCGTTAAGTGAGACATTGTTCCATTATTACGTCTTTTAATGATACCTGAGATCGCTGCTACTTGTAAGAATACTGTGAGCGTTGGAATCTGGCATTGATGTAGAGGCATATACACTTGTTATTGTTACTGTCGTTATTGTTACTACTACTATTGTTTTTGTTACTGGTGCTGTTGTTGGTGTTCTCTTTGTTTGGGGCCATAGATTTCTGTTTATTGGAGAATCTAAGCTGATAATTTACAAATGATTCCTCACCTGTATATTAGGAACATAACAAAAGCGTGACTAAAATCCGGTTCAACTATTATTTACTTGACTAAGTAGAAGTTGTAAGTAAACACTGATTAGCCGGGTTTAAATGCCATGGGACAGACATTGAACTTTCTTTACTTAATTTACTTGATGCATCATTAAGAAATCAAAATAGATATACAAACAGCTGAACGTAATTCCTGATCACTATCTATCGCAGGCTTTCGTTGGATATCTCTCTAGACTCTTTAGCGTGAATGAAACACCTATTGCGGAGTGAAAATGATGTTTATAAACTGTACAACGATGTTAAATGTGTAGCTGATGGTAAACTTCTGTTTAGGAGAAATGTTAGTTGACTTCACTTTGAATACGAAATTTTAAAACATTATTTTTAAGTACTAGCAGAAGGATTGTAATTTCGTCTATTCACCCCACCAATTATAGTGGTATCGCCACTGGCCAAATATGGAATGGAGTTAAAGAATATATATACATTGGTTAAATATCCATATACTATCGTGATCTTGTTATACACGTCCTTGTTCTCGATTAGTCAAGCCATATAGCTTTAAATGGGTATTATCGCTTGAATAGCTCAACTTTGTTAGTAGTCTGAGTCTAAAATGAAATTCTAGCATGGCCTGGATAACGTTAGGTGCATTCACATTGTGGTTCTGATTAAGTGTTTTAATCAGCATCAGATGAACGCGATATTAGTGAAACAATTATTTTCGAGATAAGGAAAACCAGTTAAGTGGAACAAATCTATGTGAACGAGTTACTTAGAGTAGAATAATATTAGTATCTGAATTGTAAATATTCTTTTCGACTCTAGGCACAAGGCCATAAATTTTGGGGGAGGGAGCCAGTCAATTAGATCGACCCCAGTACGCAACTGGTATTTAATTTATCGACCCCGAAAGGATGAAGGCAAAGTCGATATTAGTGGAATTTGAACTCAGAACGTAAAGACAGACGAAATACCATTAAGCATTTCGCGCAGCGTGCTTAGGCTTTCTGCCCACTCGCCGCCTTCTGCATTATAAATATTGAGAAATTAAAATATTATTAGTAATTTCAATTATTCTGCTAGTGAGTTTTGCGATATATACATCAAACTTTAAACGGCAGGAAAGGGTTGCATGAATATATTTTAAAAACGAGGAAAAACAAAAAGTATCTTTCTTCTTAAGGGTTGTTTTTAGATTTATTTTCCCTGTAAATAAGCACAAAATCTAAAATAATTGTTAGTCAATAAAATTTACAATCTCGTTAACCAAAAGTATTGTAAAATATTCCCTTTGCGTCTGGCATGAGCGTAGTTTACTCGAGATTCCTGCATTGCTATTGTTAACTGCTATTGTAAACTGAATGTAGAAATGGAGAACAATTGGCGCACTTATTCATTCAGAGCTAGTTGAAGCATCACTTTCTTCTCTGCTCTTTAAGGTATCATCATCAGCATAACTATCATCAATCATCTACCTAATCTAATGATATAAGGAAAATCAGAAAATCTTCATCCCTATACAAAGCTTCCATTTGCAGATTGATTTCTCCCATCGATAAAGGTCGATTACGCTAAAACACATTCGACGAAGTAGATGCCCGCACATCTGTTGATGAAGGCCGTATCCGTGTGAAATGTTTGAAACAGCAATTGATGATGTCAGCTGTTCTTTAATGAAACATCAACTGATGATGTCCACCATCTAAAGATTAAACTGTTAATCAAATTTTATCATTCGGTTTCACAATTCTGCAACAAAGCTTGCACTTCGAAGTCGAGATGAAAAACAGTTGGCGAGTTCATTTCCGTAATTGAAAATTTCATTTAGTTCTTGAAGAGAGTTTATAAATAATTTCTGATTCATCAGTGTATCTTCTAAAGAAATGTTTACTTGGGTTTGTAATAAAGGGGGAGAATGAATAAATATCTTACAAGAATGACGAGACAGAAATAGTATATGAAAAATTTAACTTGTTATCTGTTAGAAGACTGGTCATGTAAGGGTACCATCATCAAATATATTGAATATAATGTTTATTTAATATAATTCTTCAGTCTTCACGCAAGCTTATAATTGTTAACACTAATATTTTAGTCGTTGTTCGCAGAGGTTGACTTTGTTTTCATCTTTTCGGAGTCGATAAAATAATTACCAGCTGAACACTGGGGTCGAGTAATCGAATTATTCTCTATCCCGAAATTGCGGGCCCTGGGCTAAAATCAATATATTAGTCATGGTTTCTTAGAATTTTTAACCTTCCAAATTAACTTTTACATATTTTTGTTTGTTTTGTTTTGCTTTCATTCATTCGCTAAACATGCTTCACTATTTGCTTTTTTCTGTTTAAAATTGTTTAATAATTACGAATTTAAACAGCATTTCATTTATTTGTTGAAAACAAGCACTGTATCAAAATATTTCTCACACAAGAAGATTTATTTAAGTACTTTTGTGTTAGTTTATATATGTCTGTCGAAACAATGAGACTGAAGTGTATGTTTTGAAAAGAAGAGAAAATAGATTTGCAAAACTGGCGATCACAAAAAAAAATATTCCGTCATTAAACAACAGGCTGCACAATCGTTAAAAAATAAGACCAATATTATTTACAATAATAACGTGAACGGAAGAGTAATATTGCTGGAGCAGTAGTTATAAAGAAAGCAATACTTGTTGGTGATATATCTTATAAAATATGGCTCACCATAACAACAGGTATATCGGCAGAAGATAAAAAAGCATTCTTCTTAAACCGTACAAAAGCACAAACAAATATAAATGAAACGAAAATATAAAACTAAAGCAAGTTTAAAGAAGTCAGAAACAAATGCAAATAATAATAAATCGATAGAGTAATGTAGAAATGGTTTATATAAATTGAAAGGTGGCGGAAATCTGAGTATATTTTACGTCAAAACTTTGGAAACAACACATTATAAAGATCATTTCTGAAAATATGAAATGAAAACTAAATGTGGAAACATTACAAGATTAAAAAAAAAAAGCTATGCTTTGCTTTATAGAAAATCAGCTGAAAGATAAGTTTTTACTTGTAATAATTTCCGATCCAAGTAAACTAGAAAGAATGAACTGTATTGAATGGTGGTAATGGGGGAGCTAATCGGATGGATGAAACGAAAAACTTTTTTCTTTTTCTTTTTGTTTTTTTGCCGATGAGTATGAATCATTCTTATGCAAACAAAAAGGGAATTGGAAATCCACGCCATAAAAAATAATCGTATTGGAAGCCTAAAAATGTAATAGTATTTTCGAAGGTTTAAAACTAGTGATGGATCCAGGTTATGTCTCCCTGATCGATTCCCTGTTGATGGGCGATAAAGAAGTTGTGCAAATACAAAATGATACAATGTACATCTATATGTGTGAAATGAGAAAATTGGATTTGAAAACAGTGAGCCTCAGCCCATAACAAAACAAAAGACATACTTTTAACGGACAAGAAGAAAATACCTAATAGAAATGATTATTAGTGAGAAATAATATTGGTTGCATCAAACATGAAAAATAATGACAAGGATCGAGAATATGAAAAGTATTTCTAAAAAAAAAAAAACCATTGTTAAGTCACAACACAGAATTCGTAGATAATTAAAAATGGAACAGAGACAGCAGAAAAAAACTTACTGCTGTTCATTGTGGCCCTCTTAGACATGCCCTCGGCTGCTCAGATAGCCACCTTTGCTAGCTATGCAGATGACACAAAAGTCTCTTAGTCAATACAAAATCGTGGAAATATTGCACATCTGCAACGGGAGTTGGACGCAATATACAGGTGGGCTGAGGACAACAACTTGCAGTTTGATGCAGGAAAATTCCAGGCCCTACCCTACCAGTACACAAAGTTAAACGACATGCAGACAGGATACACTGGCCCAAGAGGAAGTGAAATCCCTGAATCAAATAGATTCAGTGCGTAACCTGCGCATTGACATGAGCAATGATGCATCTTTCCAGGTGCGTATTACCAATTTGGTAATAAAATGCAGACGGCTGGCTGAATGGATCCTCCGAACTTTCAAAACAAGAGAAAAGGAAACATTGATGATCCTTTGGAGACATATGTTCTCCGCCGCTTAAACTATTGGTCCCAACTATGGACACCACACAATAAAATTTCCACGGTAGAACTCGAAGAAATCCACTGAAGCTACACTAAGAAAATCGTCTCGATGCAACATGTCAGCTACTGGGAAAGACTTAAAGAATTAAAACTCTTCTCCCTGGAACGAAGGCGGGAGAGATATGCTGTGATATACATCTGGAAAATCCTAGAAGGCCTGGTACCAAACTTTGGCATAGAAAGTTACTCAAACTGCAGAATGGGGAGCCACTGCATAGTGCCAAAGATCCCAGCATCGCCCTCAAAATACAGGATCAGATACTGCAATAGCTTGGGCTTCAAGGGTTCACAGCTCTTTAATAACCTTCCAAAATGCCTGTAATACCTGCATGGTGTGGATGTAAGTGTCTTTAAAACAAAACTGGATCGCTTCCTGTTACGGATTCCAGATGAACCTACCTCACGGCAGGAAACACAAATGAGAGCAGTAGCATCCAAACTCGCTCATTGACCAAATGGCACATATCAGAGGAGGTTCCAAATAATGGTGTAGCTCAGTCGATGGTAGTGTTCCAGCATGACCGCAGCTTTGCAGCTGAAACATTTTAAAATAGTTAAAAGGGTTAAAAACAGTTTCAGGATAGTACATTAAAGTATTCCACAGACCATTGTATCAGGTGTAAATGAGTTGTGCCTAGGTATTTCAATTTTAAGTAGTAAGAACACTGCGACCTTGGTACAGGTGAATCTTAAGTAAGAATGCAACCAATTTGTTTAATTGTCATCTCAAACAGCCGAAAAACTCTTGCTGGGCATAATTTCATACTGAGACTGAAAATACACGAAGAAAAAATGGCCTAAAATAAAATTTGTTGAACCTGGAAAAAAAATTTTTCTTTAACCGCCTCAGTTTCAGTCTAGAAAATTTATATTATGTGTTAGTCAGAGTGGTGTCCTCATTTTGATCGATACCACTCCGACTAACACGTGATATAAAAATTTCTCATCTCAGAAATATAGAATTGAACAAATTATATTGCCCGCCGTTATATATACTAAGCTTTAACTAATAAAATAACTGCAAAAACTACGGTCTAAAGAGGAACAAATTTTCTTTATTTGAAATTTGGAAAAATTCAGCTTAATATTTGGAGTTATGGCTTATCGTCTAAAGATATCACGCAACTTTTACCACAATGCTTGTTCAGCGAGTGTGTCATGAGACAGTAACAATAACATTTGCGTATTATGTCCGAGTACTAGGTCACATGACAGTAGGAAAGCATCATGGATATTATGAACAACAGGTCATCAGAAAAGTTAAAGATAGAGAATTAGAGTACTTGCTTGTATGCGAGAGATTAGTAAGTTACATAGCTGCTATATACGTGTGTATATGGCTGCCTCTGCGCTTCTTTGCGAGATTGTGAATTACAGTAGTGTAGTGCATCTGTTCGTTATGTTATAGTTTATTCATTTTTTCTTTGAAATTTTTAATAAACACATTTTCATTATTTGTCTATATTTGATCTGTGATTTTGTCGGAACAATAGTAAATCAGAAGGATTTAGAATTATAGTTTCTTATTTGTTGTTCATTGGTATAAATGTTCATGTAGTGGATTTTGTCTGGTATTAGGACCTTCTATTCGTTGCTTATAAATAGTTTATTTTTCACGACAGTTTATTTTTCCTTTGCCTGTATAATAGTTGTTGCATGTAGTAACAATTCATTTTTTTTGACAGATAGGTGAAATGAAATTTTGCATTGAAAATATGCCATCCCTTCTGGAAAATTGATATAAACACACATACACATAAATAATATGTGTATGTGCATTCATAATGTATTCCCTGTACTTAAAAGGTAACCCGCGACAAGGTAACTACCAACAAAGTAACCGCCTATAAGGTAATCCCCGACAAATGTTTACTTGTTTCAATGGATTTCTGTAATTTATCGAAGATAAAAACGAATGTACTACAAAACAACGACTTATATTAACACCAACAACAAACACGATGGTAATAACGGACAATGAGTGTTTCTAATTAAAAGCAGTTTTATATGACGACCTTATTGGAAGAGAATAAGAGCTGACATGTATAGTGATGGAGGGTGTGAGAGAAGTAGTAATTAAAGAGAGGGGAAAACTTTGTCCATATATAGGGCTACTAGAATAAAATATCTTTCGATTTTAAGACACTGAAACTGCTACTCTAATATGTATAGTGGAGCAGACATTTCAAAAAGTTCCCGGACTAGTTATGTTTAATAAAAAAATATTTGCCTAAGTCTTTGCATCATCTCCTTTGAAGTAGTCACCTTGCGTCAGCCCAGAAAATCGAGAAGATTTAGAAGGCCTTTGGAGATGATGCTATGGGATAAACACAAAGGAGTGGCACAACCGGTTCGAAGATGGCCGCACCTCAGTGACTAGTGGGCCACGTTATGGCAGACTATCGACTAGCAGAAACGACGAAATAATTGCAAAGGTTCGTGGAATAGTCTACGAAAACCGTCTTGTGACTATTGAGGAGATTGTTGTGGAAGTTGGAATCAGCCATGGGTCATTTCAGTCAATTATAACTGAAGATTTGTGCATGAGAAGGGTGCCGGTCAAATTCGTACTAAAATTGCTGTCTGACCAGCTGAAAGAGAATAGAAAGGAAATCTCCCAGGACATGCTGGAGTGTGCTATCCAAGATCAAAGCTTCCTGCACACTTTCATCAGAAGCGATGAGACATAGATGTAAGGCTATGACCCTAAAACAAAATTGCAATCATCCCAATGGAAACATTCATCCTCACCAAGACTTTAGAAAGTAAGGCAGGCGGGCAGCAATGTTAAACTGATGATAACCAGTTTCTTTGACTACAGAGGTAATGTGCACCATGAATATGCACCACAAGGGCAGACAATTAACAAAGAACACTACCTGGGGGTTCTTAGTCGCCTTCGTAAGTCTCTGCAGCGAAAACGACCCGACCTGTACGTAGCAAAGAACTGGCAACTTCACCATGACAACGCCCCACTCATTCCGTCCATGTCATCCAAGCATTCCTCGTCAAGCAAAACACACCACTTGTTCGTCAGGCTTCCTACTCTCTAGACTTGACTCCGTGTGACTTTTGGCCATTTCCAAAGCTCAAAAGATAAACACTCAAAGGGAGAAGATTTGAGTCAATAGAGGACATTAAGCAAAATTCGACGATACAGTTTTACAGTGATTTCCAAAAAGTTATTTCCCGAAATGTTTCCAGCAGTGGCAGGAACGCTGGCAGAAGCGTGTAGACTCCCAAGGTGAAAACTTTGAAGGAGGCTACATCAAAATAGTGAGTTTTTATTATTACTTGTTTTTTGGCCAAAGATCGGATACTTTTTGACTACACCTCGTATATTTTAGGTGAAACAGGCAAAATATTATCTTTTTACTGATAAATATCAGCCATTTCACTTATGAAGAAATTTGTTCTGGTAGCTTGATGTTATGATATTGAAGCAAGGCGGTGAGCCAGCAGAATTGTTAGCGCGTCGGGCAAAATGCGTAGCGGAATTTCGTCCGTCTTTAGGGTCTCAGTTCAAATTCCCGCTTTTCATCCTTACGGAGTCGATAAAATACGTACCAGTTGGGGGACTGGGGTTGGTGTAATCGACTTATCTCCACCCCGAAATTCCTGGGCTTGTGCCAAAATTTGAAATCAATATTAAGCTACTGAATCAAATTCAAATCAGCAGTGAATAAACATCTAACACTTCTAAATTAGAGAGACAATTACCTTTTCTGTTTACAATTGTGATAAAACATTTTTAACAGCACTTACGTCTCCTTCGAAAACCTAATAGATGATGCAAGTTTCTTATTTAAAAAAATAACAAGGAGCTAAGCTGCATCTCTTGATACAGAAAAATTCTCTAATGCTTATACAACCTTGTGTTCGCCATTTATTGTAGTTTTACGATTGTTTAAGCTGCACTGAACTTGTGACGTTATTTAAATAGATTAGCCAGAAATATCCCTTCGTTTTTATGCAAGTTTGCTAAGGTCATAAATGAATATAAAAAATTTCAAAAGTTTATAAATACCAATGCTTAAAAGTTCTTTTCTTTAGATGCATATCAATTGAACAAATAGTGAACAGAATATTTTAAAGAACGGCCTGGATTTTTGCTGTTCTTCACTTCTGCAGCTTTGGAAGATGGTGTTTGAATGCTAACAAGAATTTTAAATGTATTGCAAAAACCGTTATAAAAATGTATTTTGTTTACTTAAGTTGCATTTTGAGTGACAAATTAATTTGGAGTAAATGTAACCTAAACTTGATTTGCAGTTTCAAGCAGAAATATTTACAATTCGTATGTTAAAAAGTTTTTTGTGTTAAAGAGATTCTTGGTAATTTTATCAAACTAGAAATGTTGACAGCTAAATATATTAGTAGAATTAATATTAATGAACCTTAAGGTTAGCTGCAATTTATGGTAATTCCACTGTAGAAAGTATATAATTCAAGAGAAAGTTCTCAAAAGACACTGCAAGAACTTTGAGTAAATATTTTAAATATCTGTTTGTCTTACAAAGCAGATGTTTCATATCCTTTTTATCTTGTGAACTGAGTGTGAAGTTCACAAGAGAAAAATGATGCTTGAAGCTTTGGACATAAAATCAGGTGTTTCATTTGTTATGATATTTTCTAAGTAGTCTGTGAAGAAATGTAAGGACAAATTGATAATGAATGGAGGGAACTGATACTGCAAAATCGACCTCCAGATGCAGAAAAAAAATTGGTTTAGCATGTCTCCAGACGGTTACGGCAAAAAATATTGCTTCTCTGTTTTTGTCAACAATTTATATATTAACATATTTTTACTACATTATTATACAGTGAAGTTCAATGTTACTGGGTCTCTTAGGCAATATTAAAGTTCAAAATCGCGCTTCTTAGGAAGTATTTCACGTTAAATACATTAAGAAGATCTAGATCTTATTAAAAATCCAGTGCATTAACTACATGAAAAGGAGACCATGAAAAGTTTCGTGTCACAATACATGAAAAATTAAGAGTAGAAATAAAGCAGTTGACGAAGACTTTCTTTGATATTAAACGTATTTTTTTTCTGATTAAGATGTTTTATAATGTTTTTGTATTGATATTTAAAATACAGTACATTTTGCGTGTTTTTTTTTTTTGGTACCTTTCTGTACAAATTTTGGTACTATCCCTAAATAGACTTTGGCAACACTGATTACAACAAAAAATAGAAGAATTTGCTAGCAAACAGCTTACTTTTATTCTTCTATGCCGTTCAATCTTTTACCCTATACTCACAAGAAACAATAACAACTTTACCAACTGAAATCTCTATGCGTTTATATCAAGACCAATGAATTATTGAAACTTTTTTTCATGACTTTAATGCGAAAGGACATCTGACACGCTGTGCTATATTTTCAGGACTACCAGGATTGGTGGACGGGAAGAAAAACCTCATTCTCACTCCAAAGAGCTCACTCAAAAGCTTGGGGAGATTTAAGTTCGCTAAATGTTTTAGAAGTGGTGGTGTAGAAAGCAATGAATTAAGTCTACTACACACCAATATTCTCTTAATGAAAAAATCCAAATTTAACCCAGATGGCATTTAAAATAAAATAATAGCAAACAGAAAATAAATACAGTAAAGCATTTAGTTTCTCTCATTAGCGCTTCTATTAATACATATCCATAGCCACTATTACATATTAACAATTTAGACGTTGTTTTGCCTCAGCTTAAACAAGATTGTGTAGACCATTAATTAATTGCTTTCGATTTATAAGCACATAGAATTTATATTCAAACACAATGTATATCAGATTACATTATCCAAAGTAAACTTCCTTCATTGTACGAAATCAAGATGTTATTTGGGGTAGATTTGGCTGCTTTTTCCAGCATGTTGAGTGGTTCTGTTGACGCTCTATCATTGACTCTATGAGAAGTAATATAACACTTCATTATCGTCAACTGTATAGTGAACGATCTGGATAAACTAGAGGCCAAAACACGGAAAGCAATGGAGAAAATGCACCACTCAAAAACGAATGTTGACAGATTGTATCTTCCAAGAGATGTTAGCCGAAATCTTTTCCAGTTAGAGCTAGCATACAAATCCACTACCATAGGGCTAGGGAAGTGTCCTGAAATTAGAGAGGCCTCTCTACCACAAATAGTAAAAAATCACGACGGAGGGGAAATCGTCTGCTTCACTACAAAAGAGGCCAAAAGGTATAGCGAAGAACTGGAAAAGCCAGAATTACAGCCTACTGAGCTTCAGGAGATCTCCGACTATGCCCGAAGAGTGACATTAGACGGTCAAAAATAAAGGACTAAAACAACTAAGCGGAAAATCGTACGAAAAGGAAATGTATGGAAAATACACAACAGAAGTAAAGGAAAGGGAGACAATCAAGGGATACACAAATGGCTTAAAGCAGCTGGCCTCAAACCAGGATAGATGATCTCATCATTGCTGCACAAGACCAGAGCCTTCTAATAAAGTTATACCAACACAGAATAGTAAAAACGGCACCGACACCCACTTTAGGATGTGTGGAAAGTTTGTCATCTTATCTACCATTGCCCTGAACTTGCTAAGACAGAATGCAACCAATGTTACAAAAAGGCAGTTTCATACATCCACTGGACGGCCTGCAATGAATATAATAACATCACGATCACCGAGAAATGGCATGAACATCAATCACAAACATTCATGGAAAATAGGAACACCGCTATACTATGGGATACACCTAGTCATACAGTCAAGAAAATAACAGCAAGCCGTCTGGGCTGGATTATTAGGTATAGGGAGGAAAAAAAACACCACCAGAAAGAAGTACATCCGCAAAAGTCACCGAAAAATTATCAAAGTACTAAGACTTAGAGATAGAAATAAAATGGATGAGAGCAATGAAAATGAACTCTAAAATGACACCTATCGTTATCGATGCTCTAGGAATGCGCAAATTCACCGACAAACTATCTGGTAACATCAACATTTGTGAGCTCAAGAAGATCAGCTACCTGAAAATAGTCCACATACTCAAAAAGATGCGCTACATTCAATAGTAACAACACATCATTTGACCCCTTAGAACCATTGAGTGGATCCCGGTTGAATAAGGAAAGAGCAGTAACACGAATAAATACTACTACTACTACTACTACTACTACTACTACTACTACTACTACTACTGCTGCTGCTGCTGCTGCTGCTGCTGCTGCTGCGGCTGCTGCTGCTGCTACTGCTACTAAAACCACCACCACCACCACCACTAATAATAATAATAATAATAATAATAATAATAATAATAATAATAATAATAATATCGATGAGCTCCAATAATCCAACATGTTGGGAACAGCTCACACATTCAGAAAGGTGTTTTCCATTAAATAGGAACAACAAACCATTTGGCGCCGTAGGGTCAAAAAGTCTACGGATAAAATGATGAGAAAGACACTCACAGGGACAATATTTGCCATTAAACACAAGCTACGAACGAAAATCTTTGTCATCATAAGAAATCACGTGAATGTAGAGCGATCAAATGTAAATTTATATTGAATACACAAACGGTATATTGCAGCATACCATTAACGTTTTAAATACCCTTCTTCCACAAGATCTGGAATCATTCTGTTTATTAGCAGAATGTCATGAATGGCTATTTTGTCAGAAATCTTCAGAATGACAGTAATATAGACAACCAAATAAGTTTATATAGGATCAACGACTATTGTATCAGCTTTCACTTTGATAGATATACTTTTGCAATCTAGGAGCAGGAAACACTATACCTGCTGTAGAAAAGGCATAGAGATGCTTGTAAAATATGTATATGTGATAACGGGACCAGTGCAGACTGAGAAACTAACAAAATATGTGACTTATACCATAAGTATATGCCTTTGGGTGACATCACGATACTATTTGTCCATGAGCCATGCTATTGTGCTCGACGTACAATACATTACAATTCAACAATACAATCTACAAAGGGTCGTACTGAATATAGAAATAGAGTAATGCATATAGAAATAGAGTAATGTATATAGAATTTACAGTAATGTAGAGATCACGCATTCTCACACACAATATGGAAGGATACTTAAGGAAAGAGCTTGCCAAATAGTGAAACGTAAACATTACACACCATCGCAAAGGTTCTAGGAGAAAGAAAACTGTGTCAGATGTCCAGTATTGGTGGAAAGTAAAAAGCGTTAAAGTTAATGAAAACTAAAACATCTGTCGAATCAAAGGAAGACCTGTAGATATTATGACTAGAACATAAATTTTGATCTATATCTCTCATTATATTGCATCTGGTTATATAGCTAACTGCCTCAGTAACTGCTATGGAAATTACAATTGCAAACAGCTTTGTCTGATATCTCTTGTCTTCCTGCATCCAGAGGCTTGTGAAGGTTTTCTCTACAAATATTCTATAGAAATTATAGCCAGCACTGATTTTTCTTACGATGTTTCATATCTGAGACGTCTGATGTGAACAAACAATGGGATCGAAGATGAAAAAGGGGGTAATGGGAGTGTATGCCATATTTCGGGAGATCTTGCCCCTTCATCAGCACCCAGGCTGTGAAAATATTCGTATTAATTCGAGTAGCGTATGTTGTAGCATTTTTCCAGAAATCATTTTAATATTCATAAGCACGTCTATCTATCTATCTATCTATCTATCTATCTATCTATCTATCTATCTATCTTTATGGACGGACGGTAGACGTGTCGGCTTCGTAAGTCTTGCCTTTTTTATGCTTTAAAAAGTTTGTTTGTAAGTTTAATTTTATATAGAAAGTTGTACAACAACTTATAGACTCTGTAGTGCAAGTTTTTTGCAACGGAAATCTGCCCTGTGTGGCACATTTCCAGGTTTTAAAAATTAATTTCGGCTTTCTAGCCCTTTTTGTTTTGGACGATGGCGTCTTGTAGCCATGAGAAATTTCGTCAAAAGAACGCTGAATTTTGCAGTGTTTCGTTCGAAAAAGAATTTCCTAGTCTTCCTTCTTCACAGTTAATCGAGAGAATGAAGAAAAAGGAAAAAGATTTCACACACACAGAGGTAAATGTTAATATGAAAGTTAACACCGCCACTACCACTACCACCGCCACTACCACCACCAAAAACAAAAACAAAACTGTAACCAAGGTTACAAAACAGTATACAGAAGACGTCTCCAAAGTCTCTGACGTCAACACCATTTCTGCTGACGCCATCATTACTACCACCACCAACAAACAACGACAACAACAACAACAACAACAACAACAACAACAGCAGCAGCAGCAACAGTTCAACTCAACCTTTACTCTCTTCACCAGCAGCAAGCGAAAGAGAGGAAGGAAAAATGAATACAAGCCACAACACCACTGACACAGTCACAAATACCACATCTGCCACCAATACCAGTGCCAGCACCACCACAACCACCACCACCAACAATAACAACAACAAAAATTTTGCAGACATGCTTAAACAAAAAAAGAAACTCTACATTTTACAAACAACGAACTCATAGAGACCAGGTCCCTTTTTTCTACGTCCGGACAAAATTTAATATTACATACACCAAAAGAAGTGAGAGAAGACGTAGAAAAAAGAACAGTTATTTACAAAATAATAAGAAAAAGCAAAAAATTAACAAATCCAATTACAAAAACTGACATTGAGAAATGTGCCAAAAAAATTATGAAACTTAAAGAGTATATAAACTGGGGTTCGCAATATAATACAGTACAATTTCGATTTAATAATGAAGAAGAGGCGAAAATATATGGTATGGAAGCCTTACAAAATGATGAACTAATCATGGTCCCATACTACATGGGGCAGAGAGTGAGTAGAATTAAAATAAATAACGTCCCTCCAGAAATTGAGTCCAAGTGTATTACTTCGGCGATATGTTTTCATTTGAAAACAATCAATGTTTTAGAAACCACTGTTGTTCACAATGACAGTTGGACCGGAAAAAACATTGAAATCTTGATCCAGATGGATCAAGATTCACTGGAAAAGTTGCCGAATGTGATTCATTTGGAAAATGGACAAAGCCTCTATGTGGTGGCGGAGGGTAAAAAACCGCGTTGCTACCTCTGCGGAAGCCAAGAGCACCTAATTTCAAAGTGCGTTTTGTCACAAAAAAAGAAACAAGAACAGTTACAACCAAAACAAAAAATAAATAAAAAACAACCTTTGCTACCAACACCACCAAACCCACAAGTGATCAACAAAGTAAACCAAACGACATCACCATCAACACCAAGAAAAGAAACAACACCACCACTATCAACTCCAACACCGAAACCAATTAGGGAAACAACACCACCACCAACATCAAAAGATAGACCAACACCAATACCAAGAACAACAACGAAGAAAACAAACACCAACGAAGAAAAAACAAATGCAAAACCTAAATCCCCAACAACACACACACCACACAATACAGGCATAGAACCTCATGCCTTGCCCTTACCCCCTTCTGATCTGTCGGACTTTTCGTCAAACGATGACAGTCCAGTGGAATGGCAGATAGCCACAGGCGGTAAGAGAAAAAGATTAAAAAAGACAAAACCAAACACAAGCAAAGCAGGGAGGTACACAAACCCTGAAAGCCCCTTACACAACCAAACTAACACCAGCACCAACACCACAAAAACGCATACAATGCTCTCGGCCATAAACACGAAAGACATAAAATTAATGGAGTATATTGCATATCACACAAACATATGTGTAGATGACCTGAAAACAAACAATCATCCAAGAACAACACCACCAGAACATATAAAAATATTACATTTGACACCAACACAGCACCACACACTCAAATCCCTCTATCCAAATGCGGTAGGGGGTTTCCAAAAAATACCTCTCTAAAAAATTATACAAAGACTTACTCCAATACACTTCTAAGGAGGAACAGTGTAAAACTGTCGAAATGAGTAAGTAACCTTCTCTCTCGTCTCTTTACGCCTTTCGACTAAATTATGCTTAAAATAGGTTGTGTAAATGTACGTGGCTTGGCGTCAGCTTGGAAGCAAGGATATCTTCTAAATGACATCAGGTCACAGAACATAGAAATAATAGCTATCAGTGAAACCAGACTCAGTAACCCGCGGGCCCTCAAGTCCATGTTTGGCGGACAATTCGACATTTATTTTTCTCCCTGTCTGCCAAACATGGGTGGTGGTAGTACCGCGGTGTTTTTTCGGAAGAGTCTGAACCTAAAAGTAAGGCCAATATTCCTAGACCCGGAGGGTAGGCTGGTTGTCTTGGACGTCGATGGCACAAACGGATGTGCTTTCCGTCTGATGGCAGTGTATGCACCGTCCTTAACGGGTCGGGCGGATTTCTTTAGACGTCTAGAGGTTTTCCTGGGAACGTCAAGACCTTTACTATTAGTAGGGGACTGGAAGGCTACCTTGGACACGCATCTAGACTATGTGAGAATGGATAGGAGTAGAAGGGGATGTAAGTGCCTTAAAGACCTGCTCAGACGTTTCCATTTGTCTGATAGGTTCCGACTCGACCATCCGAACGTGCCAACGTGGACTTGGACAAACCGGGTCGGATCGTCGAGATCGTATCTAGATAGAGTTCTATGTAGGACAGCGAATAGAGATAGTGTAGGATGTCCACAATTTAAAATAGTCAGCTACACGGATCACAAATTTGTGACGTGTACGGTCGACTTAGATAAAACACATAGGCAGGGTCCCGGTTACTAGAAACTGAACGCTTCGCTCTTAGCGCAGCAGGTTTACAGGAACCGGATTAGCGAATTAATTAAGAGGGCGTTAACAGGAGCCACCGTTAACAACCGATGGTGGTTTGCCCTGAAAATAGCAATTAAATCGGAATCTATTAGGTTAGTAAAGAACTAGCGATAGATCGAAATAGAATAAAGGGAGACTTAGTCAAGAAACTAGAAGAGGCACTTACAACTGGCAGCGCAACCAACGTTTTGGCTGCGAGGATGGCCTTCGACCAACACCTCAACGCCAAACACGAAGGTTGCGTCGTCAGAGCTAAAATGCGTGCCTTAAGGAACGAAGGGATCGAAGCTGCGCGCGAAGCCCGGGTGGCGGAGGCGGTCTCTAATCGATGAACAGGGATGCAGTTTACTCGAACCCGAAAGGATGTGTGGGGCCTTTCAACAGCACTTTGCTCGACTGTTTGGTGCGAGCGGTGGGTCGGAATGCAGGATGGACTTCAGTACCTACCTGACCGGCCTGCCGCGGCTCACGGCGGGAGAAGCAAGGGATGCGATGGCGGGTTGCGCGAGAGATAAGTCGCCTGGATTGGATGGTCTACCCTACGAGCTGTATTGCCAAATGCCAGACTTGTTTGGAGACCTCTTGGCATCAGTCTACTGCAACTGGCAACAAAACGGGAGAATTCCCGGTTTCGTGAGCCGAGGTGCAGTGACATTGCTGAAGAAAGACCCAAACAAGGGAATTT
This sequence comes from Octopus bimaculoides, assembly GCF_046866305.1. Taxonomy (NCBI): domain Eukaryota; kingdom Metazoa; phylum Mollusca; class Cephalopoda; order Octopoda; family Octopodidae; genus Octopus; species Octopus bimaculoides. The sequence goes on from NC_142928.1 coordinate 56,896,162, forward strand.
TATAGATAATTTCAGGCCCATCACTCTGCTCAACGCAGATTTGAAAATTTTGGCCAAAGTAATAGCCGAGAGGTTGGCGCTTGTCATCGATAAACTGGTCGACAAGGCGCAAACATGCGCCGTGCCGGGCAGAAGCATCCATGACAACCTCCACCTCATGCGCTACATCATGGACAGGGTAGTTAAGGATCCTGGCATGGGTGGGGCGTTGATCAATTTAGATCAATCTAAAGCATTCGATAGGGTGGACCATCGATACCTGGCGGCCGTCCTCGGGGCGGCTGGCTTTGGTCCCGTCTTCCGCGGTTGGATCGCTGCCTTGTATAGCGGCATCCGATCGGTAATTCGGGTGAACGGTCACCTGTCAAAACCGTTCGACATCACGCGTTCGGTCCGTCAGGTATGTCCCCTGTCGGCGCTTCTGTATGTATTGACGCTCGAACCACTACTGCGGAAGCTGGCGACACTGAGGGGTATCCCACGGGAGCTGGGTTGCGGGACGAGCGTGTCTGCATATGCGGACGATGTCACCGTCATAGTGTCGAGCCCAAAGCACGTCGAGATGCTAGGTGAGACACTTAAAGAATACGAAACGGTGACAGGAGCAACAATTAACCCGGAAAAGTCAGTGGGTTTGCTACTCGGCACCTGGAGAAGCAAGCCTATACCGTCCAACAGTGACTCCGTAGTGGTACGCTGGACGGACGGACCGGTTAAACTGCTCGGGGTCTGGTTCAATCCGGACCTCCAGATGGATAAGAACTGGGACGAGATCACCAGTAGAGTAATCAAACTCAGCCAAACATGGGCCGAGAGAAAGTTATCTCTAAAAGGTCGGGCGGAGGTGGCTAATGCGTATATCGCATCAGTCATTGATTACCGCCTGACCGTCGTACCTTGTCCCGATGCCACCATCACGAAACTAGAACGCATACTCTTCCGCTTTCTGTAGAAGGGTGACGTTCCGATGGTGAGGCGATCCATTTGCTGTCAACAACCGTTACATGGAGGACTGAGGATGCCGTGGTTAATGATGCGCAGACATGCGCTGAGACTGCGGCATCTCTGGAACTTCATTGACGACGGTGAACAGGTGTGGGCGCCGTTTGTGAGGCTCGCCTTCCCGCAGCTTGTCTCACTCACCGAACTGCAAACGTGGATCAAAAAGAGACCGAAACTAGGCGATTGGCACCGCGAGTGTCGCCAAGCTCTACAACAGCTCTGCCGTCCGGGATCAAACTTGTGCAACTTACAAACGACCAATGCGTTCTATAGAGGACTAGTGGAGGGGAGGTCCGACGACACTCTCGGGGCAAACCTGGGTGTCGACGAGAAATTCCTAACCCGCCTTTTCAAGACGACGTTTGGGCCGGGGCTTATGGATAATTTCCAGAGATCCCTGGCTTGGCAATGCTATCGGGACGCACTACCAGTTCGAGAGGTCTACAGACACGGTTCGAAAACCACCGGACCGACCTGCCCGAGATGCGGTCAGAGCGACGAAACCGTTCTGCACGCACTCGTGCAGTGTCCAGATATTTCAGAGCTGTGGACCTTCGTCGAACGGCTGCTGTCGCGTGTGGGACGCGCCCGCTTATCGGCCGAGTCTATCGTGAATATTGTTCCGCCACCTTCCTTTAAACGGGAAGGAAAAACGGTTTACGTAACACTGATAGCTATGGCGAAAGAATGTGTGTGGTGGACGCGTTTGAAAGGTTTACAAAAAAACACTTTCCTCTCTGGTCAGTCCATCGTCAACTTTTTCAAGTACCACTTGAAAAGGAGGATGAGGATAGAGAGGAAAGCGTTGTCGAATGAAAGCTTCAATAAAAAATGGGTAAATGTGGCAAAATTGGTGAGTATGAAAGACGACACCATTTTAAGCATAAATTTGTAACAAAAAGAGAAAACGAGAGAAAAGGTACTTACTATTATGTACATTTTGAACTGCCTGAGGTGACCTTGGTGCTTTTTTGTAGGTTTTTCACTCCAAGGATACACCTAAACTGTAAACAATATTTATTCCCGTTTTTGGGAAGATTTATAATTTTTGTACACCACACACCCCAACGATTACAATCCCTATTGATTTGACTTTTCTTTGTGTGTCCCACCCAGCCCACCTCGAAAATGAAAAACTCTACGCTTGTATTTCGTTCAATTTTTGTGTTCAGCCCTGTATGGCTATAATAAAAACATATCTATCTATCTATATATCTATCTATCTATCTATCTATCTATCTATCTATCAGAACCTCTTTAACTTTCTCCTCTCTCTGTATATACATACATGCATACATACATTAATGTATTATCTGCGGGTGTCTGTGTGTATGTATACACGTATGTATATGAGGTTTGAAGGTGAACCTCGTAGTAATCGAGCAAGAATCTGTTTCTACGTAACCCAAACAGTTTTAAGAAAGATTCTTTCTCTATTTCTATTATTGGATATATAAAATCATCTTTTCAGGTGTTTACGTTTTCACTCATCTGTATGTCTAAACAAATAACTATAGTTATCTATCTATCTATCTATCTATCTATCTATCTATCTATCTATCTATCTATCTATCTAACTATCTATCTATCTATCTATCCGTCTATCTGTCTGTCTGTTTGTCTCTTTCCCTCTGTGTGGGTGTATATACATGTGCATGTATATATATATACATATATATATTTATATAAAAATATATATGCAGTATATTTATATATATATAACAGTATATATATACATATATATATATATATATATATATATATATATGTATATATATATATATATATATATACATATGTGTATATATACACACACACACACACACACACGTGTGTGCGTGTGTGTGTGTGTGTGTGTAGCTCTATAGAATGCGGCCATTATTTCTAAAATTTCCTCCATCTCCGCTACCGCACACGGAAACGACACCCTAAAGAGTAATTGTTTTCCCGACTTTATTCCTTCACCCCCCGACCACCCGCTTACATAACTGGCTAACTAACAATGTTATGGTCACTATCGCCAGCTTTAGGAATACATCTATTTAATCAGTAGTCTCTGCGCTAACAAATTATACAACAGTTATTTTATATGTATAGCTTGCCATTTGTTACATTCACAATGATCAAACTGACCCCCCCCCCCACCAACGCCATACAAAACACACACACTCGGCACTGCCTCTCTTTTATTTCTCGTTCCCCGTTCTTCTTCATTGTTTCTCTTCCATTTTACCCTTTTAATTTCTTATATTATGCCCTCTATATCTTGCTACTTAGGATTTCTCTGTCTCTCTGTCTTTCTCTGTCTTTCTCTGTCTCTCTCTGTCTCTCTCTCTGTCTCTCTGTCTCTCTCTGTCTCTCTCTGTTTCACATACACTTACGCGCGCGCGCTTCCAGTTCGCCTCTATTTCTTTTTATATCTTTCTTCATTTTTTTATACTTCACTACCTTCTCTCTATCTGTCACTCTCTCTCACATTCTCTCTCTCACTGTCTCTCTTTCTTTTTTTCTTTCTGTCTTCCCATGTTCTTTCGTTCTTTGAGTCTTCTTCTCTCTCTCACTCACTCTCTCTCTATTTTTACTCTCTCTTTGTACTTCGTATTAATTTAGCATTACTATACTTTCTCTTGATATCACCCAATCGCATATATATATATATATATATATATATATATATACGTATATACGTTGTTTTTATTTCTTTCTATCATCCCCGCTTTTAATAACTTAGACAAACACTTTTCTCCTCTTCTTCTCCTTTCTCCTCTCTCTCTATTTTACTCCACCCTCTACCCCTTGTTCTCTATCCATTCATATCTCTTATTCACATATACAGTTTATACTGTTCTCCCTGTTGATATTATCTTTCCTTTCTCTCTCTCCCCTTCATTCGGTGCCTCTCCTCTCTCTTTCACTCTGTCTTTTTTCCCTTCCTCTTCCCAATATCACTCTCCTGTTCTTTTCATTCGTAATAGTTACTCGTGCCAAATTTTATATTAGCTCCAATGTCTCTTTACCATTTATTTGTTAGTCATCTCACATTTGTTCTATAACGTTAAGTCACTTTTGGGGCTTACTACTAGACCAGGGATCATCTCTTTATCAATGCGAGGATTTAGCAGATAAAATATAGATTCTGTTTATCAGCACTAACCCAAGGGGACATAGCGAATGCCATCTGTGTTTGTGTCCCTTTGTACTTTGGTAAATATATCATCGAACTCTCTTTTGGTATTTTGCTTCAATTAGTTCCAGAGCAGGTTGTCCCTCTGCTGCGTTCGAAATGATTGGCCCCAAAGGTTACTTGGTTTGATCTGCAACACAGATTAAGTTTATAAATTAATAGTAGGTGAGCAATTTCCCTTATGATGTTTTGACCTTGTTTAGTTCTGTGAAACAATGCCGACCGTTGAGTAATTTCGTAATGCCATAGTAGCAGTAGTACAGCTAGTTGAAATAATTTGCTTCTCTAGTATCTGGGTAATTTTATGGTAGTTTTTGCGCAATGTGCACAGACTCACTTCAAACGTATCACTAAACAACATGTCAAACCGCCGAAACGGATGCGTGCACACACACACACACACACATGTATATATATATATATATATATATATATATATATATATATATATATATATATATATATGCATGAATACAAGCTGTGCTCCAGCACGACCGCAATCCAGTGACTCAGATGAATAATGAAATAAAAAATACAGAAACGCACACAGAATAAAACAAATACTCACGCGCTTACACAGCCGTGTAACACGCAAGCATATTATATAGACATTACGCAAGCACGTATGAATATGTACAAACTTACATATAATTACATATCTACAGCTATACTTACATACATACTTACATATATACGTATATCATGCATACATACATAAATACATACATACTACGCTAAACTATTGAAGAATCTACATCTACCCTATCCAGATTACAAATTCAAATATATACCTGTAATCATTAGAGCAGTGGGATGTGTAACAGATTGCCTAAATACCAATCTCAAGAAATTAGGCTTCTCAAAACTAAATTTGGTTATATTGGATCTGTAGAGCCAAGCCATCACTGGAAATATAAAAATCTGTAAAACTTTCCAGAAGTTTATAATTTAGGTATATATGAGCATGCCAAGGTATGCAACTATTCACAAGGAATACATACTTAAAAAAACACACACATATCTGCACATATACATACATACATACATACATACGCACATACATACATACATACATACATACATACATACATACAAACATACCCTGTTGATGTTGAAATTCGAATGAAAGAAATTTGGATCTAGGCTAGAAACCGGCTCTATCTCTATTGGCAAGAAATCTTGAAATAAAACAGAATAATGACATACATACATGCATACATACATACATACATACATACATACATGCACACATACATACATACATACATGCATGCATGCATGCATAAATACATACATACATGCATAAGGATTGTGAACTCGCAGACGAGTATGACCATCACAGACAAAGCAATTTTACGCCCAATAAGATTTGCACAACACCCTACAGACCCTCTACACTCATTTGACGTGATGGAGACACAAGCCGAGGCAAGATACCGAGTCCCAGTATGGATTGCACCCTCAGTAATGTGGGAGTACCATGATCTGAAGCGCAAGTAAAAGATTCCCCAAATGTCCAATGTCATTCTTTGCATACCCAATTTAATATAAGAGTGACCTTCTGGTGACATGCTTTAACAAAAGCCGAAAGGTCCCTACCCCCAGTGGTTTTCCAGCGCACTGGACTAACATGCCATATCATATCATATCATATCATATATATATATATATATAATATCATATGTGTATATTTGTGTGTGTGCACGTGTGTGTGCACGTGTGTGTACATGTGTGTATGCGTATGTGTGTGCGTGCGTATATTTGCTGTATGTCTATATATATGTATATGAACGAGTGTGCGAGTCTACCCATATGCTTCATTTTAATTATACCCTAAGCACATAACATACTTATATACTCTTCTACTTGAGATAGAACTTTCCATAGCGCCTGTATGTTCCGAAAATGTAACTTTCTCAAATAAAGCGCAGTTCATATTCAAGGGTCTGATGAAGCTATAAGATGTTATCCTGGTACTCCCTTAAGGGTCCACCACATCTTAGAGCAGAAAATCTGTCAGTTAATGATGCTCATTGTATAACATTTGGTTTTTCCGGTGTTATCTCTTTTTTCGATTACCATTTTATATTCACATAACATCGTGTTCTGGGCCATACGTATATTGAGTTCTACACCAGATTGTTAGTCCCGCTATGCGTAAACGAAATATCAGCACACACACATATCGAATCTCCTGCAAGTTAACATAGGATCCCTTGACGACAATGTAAATTTCACTTGATTGAGGTATCTTTGGCCCGACAAGTAGCTAGCAGATTACCCCTCATCTAGCAATTACTACTTCCGAGGTTCTGCTAACTATTGAACATATATAGCCAGGATTTTATCAACTTCATTTCTTAAATTTGGATTTTTATTCGTATACACAACAACCCCTTTGTTAACCGTAAGCTATAAAATAACTTTTATCGAACTTCGGCATGGGAAAAATTTACAACCATCTACGTTTTTTTTTTACATTTGATGGATATTTGTCATCTTGTTAACACCTGACATCACCAGAAGAACGTCTCGGCTGATATACGTTTCAGCCGAAATCAGGTGTCTTGGAAGTTTTTTTTTGTGTCACTGCCTGGATTCGATCATGGAATCTTGGGGTTAGTAGCCCCGCGCTCTTAACCACTAAGCCATATGGCTATGGTCAATTATGGAGTGAATTTTAAGGCTTATAAATCTAATATTTTCCTATCCTTCCTTAATACCGGTTCCCATATGCTATTCATATCTGCACTAGATCTGCTTAGGAGGTTATTGTATCCTAGCATATCTAGTGCAGACACACACACACACACACAACTATAGAGTGAAACAGCCTGTTTGAACAATTCCCAACAGCTTTTTCTACCACATACTTATTTTAGTAAACTGTTGAAGACTGTTTTCTTTTAACTGTCAAGTCCCCTCCAATCACAATTGTACTATCATTACTTTGTAAACGCTTTTCCTATCCTACATTACAATGGCTAGCTCTTAGCGCATTCCAGTTTTCATTTACTGTTTTCTTTCCTGAATATGATTTTTTTCAATGAAAGAAGCTTTATCGGTAACACATTTCTGCTTTTAGAAGGTACACTCGAAAATTAAATTTGGTCCTAAGTAATCTCTTTAGAAATTTCTACTTCTAAGTCCCGGTACACTCTACCTCCTCAGTATGATCTGTAATGGCTGATATATAGACATTTGACCCAGTTGCAATAGTCTGGTCTCTCACCGTCTAGTTTCAAACTTGTCTGCATAATTTTCAACTAATTATTTTTGTCTTGACCAAGTTAATGCCCGAAATCCTCAATACAGTCTTTTACCTGCTAATATAATAATTCTCATCAAGTATTTTAAAACCTGTAAATGATGAACTATTTCTCAATTTCCTTGCCAAGCCTGTAGGCTATGCAAGCCTAATGTTATTTTCATGCATCACTATCATGCATCTTGAGTTCTTCCTTTCTTTAATTTGTTCTCAGAAACCATGTTCTAATCATACCGTTCTTCAATAAGCATGGTGACTGGTACACCAATGAAGCGAAATTATTTTTCTTGCAAGAATCTTCAGTAACTGAGATTAAGTATCTTCTTTATTTTTCCCGTCAGCAAATACTTCCAATTTGACTGAACATTCCTCGTCAAACCCGCACATGGCTACCCGCTACGGTTACACACATACATATGTGATCTAACCGTTAGACCCCGTAGCAATATAAGAAGAAAATGGATGTTGAAGAATTAAGAAAGAATTACACATCTCAACGTCATGTAGTATTAAGCAATTGTCAACCTAGTGATTTTTTATTACCATGTAGTAATGATATTCTCGTGGATAGTTTAAATTAAAATACGAATAAGATAACATGGGTGAGTTCTCGCGGTTTGGTAATGAAATAACAAAATACTTTTTACTCCCTAAATTGTTCTAAGAACGTAACCTTTTTGATTTTGCTTTTCTTCATTTTGTTTTTTCTTATTACTTTTCTCTATTTTGTAACTTTTTGCACATACTACAGTTTTTCTCTTACGTAGTGAAGTAGTGAAATATTCTTTTCGACTCTAAGCACACAGCCCGAAATTTGGGGGAGGGAGCCAGTCGATTAGATCTACCCCAGTATGCAACTGGTACTTAATTTATCGACCCCGAAAGGATGAAAGGCAAAGTCGACCTCGGCGGAATTTGAACTCAGAACGTAAAGACAGACGAAATACCGCTAAGCATTTCGCCCGGCGCGCTAACGTTTCTGCCAGCTCACCACCTTTACGTAGTGAAATATTGCAATATATTTGGTGGCCTTATTACTGCAACTTTGATATCAACATGTGGTATTTAGGGTAAAGCAATTTCCTGTTTCATCTTTGAATGAAAATGGTCTGATAACTTTTACAGTGGTTACACTGTACCAAGCAGTAACATTTTCCTGGTGTTTTTTTTAGAAAATAACTGAGATTTACCATGCCCTGCTATCAGTAACATTGCTCATTTATAAATCCATTTAATAGAAAATAAACCTTATTTTACATAATCATTTTTAGTAAAAACTTCAGCTGTTAATTCTTGCACTACTTATGGGGTTAATTATATTAATTATATGTATTATTCGATGCAATGAGATTGTTTGTCCCTAATTGAATAGAAAGATTTTCTATTAATGTTTACGGTTTTTCCTAAATTGTTTTTATTATCAACTCAATATTCTTGTTGGAATAACTTATTCAAAATCGCTCTGCGCGTCTTCAATAGTCTATGGTTTTGTTAGCCTTAAACCAATCCTCTAATATCTAAATTGTTCATGCTGTTGGGACTCTTTAATTCTCATATTGACAATAAATTAATTTTTCTTACTAATAATTCAATTATTTCTATTGTACATTAAATTGGTAACAGCCTATTCTCATAGATATCGATTCATTAAAAACATTTGGAAGTTGTGTTTTATAATTTCTAAAACAGAAATTTAAGTTACAACCCCCTCCCCAAAACTATACAGACTTAAAAATGAAGTAATTAATTTTGGGACAGTATGAACAATGAAACATTCACAGCGAATATCAACCACATCAATCTTACCAGGACAGGAGGGCGCGCATAGGTCATAGTAATGTGATCGGATTGCAATAATTTTTGGTTCTATCATATTAACTTTGCCATGGATTCAATATTTTTTTATATTCACCCTATACAAATGCACCAGTCAAGTTTTTATGTGATTGTTCTATTTCCCGACTTTAGCTACAATTCCACCCAGTGTATTCGAATTTGCATTAACGAAGATTGTTGCAGCTTTTTTTGAAACTATTCTCTAAACTTACAAGCATTATTCCGAATGATACACTTGCGCAATATTTCGCAAGGGAATTCACAATACTATTCTATTCCCTAGTTCTATGAAACTACACCTCTCCTTTTATTCATCACTGTTGATTTTCCACAACTTTTCTCTCGTTCTTTCCTAGATTCATATTAATTTTAAGTTACCCCTGTGAAACAACTGCTTTTAGATGCATCACTGTGTGATTCATCCTCCTCTGTCGTTCATTATATATATATATATATATATATATATATATATATCTCAACATTTTTGTGTTATTGTTGTTTACTACTTCTTAGCGACCTAGAAAATAGTTATGCTAGTGTTAAAATATTTACAACAGTCAGCATGAAAATGGCGAAAAGCAATAATTATTTAGTGACAAATATTAGCTTTATTCATTCACCATCTTCAGGAAGAAACTATGAACATGTTTCAGACCATCGCGGTAGTTCTGGAAGTAGTGGCGGGCGAATTTCCAAATAAATGTAAAATGGTGTTCTCTGTTAGGCGTAGTAACGATATGTTGTATAGGAAATACATTCCACATTGACTCCGTTAGCATGCAGTAAAGTATAAATTAGTTTTAACACATGTAATGCAAGGATCATCAGAAAGATAGCTGGAAAGAAATATACTATAAGGGAAACATCAGTTGCTCACTAACAATTTGATTCTGGCTTCTTACACCTCCCAAGCCTCATTTGTGTACATATATTTAGTGATTCGCCTGTCACTACTTCGAGTTATAAGGTAAAGTATCTCTGAAGAGAGCTAATGAGAATGAAATATGCCCAGATGTCTTTGCCATACTTCATTCTTTTACTTGTTTCAGTCATTTGGCTGCGGTCAAAGGATAAAAAAATGCTTTCCACAAAGCTTTTCCAGTGAGTTTTGATAATCTTTGCAAGAAATATATTTTCATAAACTTCAGTATCATTTTTCAAGCGAGTTGTGTCCCTGGAATTTGCTAAACAATGTTAGAGGATAGTTTACAAACTAGCGTTGTGTACAAGAGTGGGGTATAAAACTTAGTTAATGCCGATGGTATCTAGGAGGGTATGTATAAGTTTTGTTAGCATAATTATGAAATAATACGTGATAAAGAAAATAACTAAAAAATGTTGATAACATGAATTAAAACAAATAATATGAGAAGTGTTATAGTGAAAGGTGTGCAGCCCAAAGTTATCAAATAATTGAAATTTCCCTCTTGGAGAAAAAGTAAAACATCTAGGCTTTGTGACTGTGGTAATATTGCATCTTCTAATAATTTAGCGATTGAAAAGTTGTTGTCTCCTGTCAACAATTGTGTGAATGTGGAACTGGGGAGTTCTCGTAACTTTTGATGAATTAAGTGTTGTTGACATAATTGACTGAGGTTTTTATGAGTTCTCTGAAACAATGGTAACAGATATGTTGCTGTGTCCAGTGTAGAGCTGGTAGTTGTGGTGTAATTAAGCCATGTGAACCTTTGGTAACTGAGGTGCATTCGAATGCTGTGAAACTTTTGTGATCGCCATGTTGTTGAGTCTCCTTTAATTTTGAGTATTGGTCAATTTAGAACAAAATCCTTTGTATTTGTACTCAACAGATTACACATACTAACTATTCTGGCTCTCTCCATTAGAGATATAGTGAACCAATTACTACAACTTTAGAAGTCTGTAATCATCGACGCTATTGTTCAACAACTGCAACATACAAAATAAAATATTTACGTTTTCTCTCTCATTTCGTTTAGAAACAGATAGTTGTCCGAGATTGGTACATAACTTAGAAGACATTTCATTTTCTGATAGTGTTTAAAAATAGTATCTAGATAACTTGCCCGAGCCTCTGAAGGCATTGATATTTTCTAGAGTATATCATTCTATAAAGTACTTTATGACTATCTTTCTTACACTTATTTTATCAATAGTAGCATAATTTCCACGCACAATTTCTCTCTGGCCTGTATATATATATATCTTTTTGGATAGTTTCAACTGAGAAAGCTTTGGTTTTCTATTATAATCAACAAAGACTTTGGCCTCAACTTTTAGTCCGGCGATATTTAACTGGTTTATTCATTATTCCTCCTGTTTTCCTAAGTTGCTTTCCTTGCTAACTATTTACCATAAAATTTTGCATTTGCATTTTCAGTTTGATTCTAGATTTTTTTAATATCTTCTATTATTGTTCTCGGTCTTTCTCACAGCCTCCGTTTAATTTGGTTGGGGTTCTTTAAACATAAAACATATTGTATTTTTGTTTTGCTCATAATTTGTAGCTCTATGTGTTAATCTTTCGGTATACTTTATTATATATGTCACAAGAATTTGATAGTTTACTGTATTTCGTTTAAATATAACATGTCCTTGTTGCCTAATTGGTGCTTTCTCAATGCAGTATTTTCTTTGTGCACCTTCTGGTATTTCAAATACCCTCATCTTCTGATAGTGAAATATTCTACCACTAACTTATTACTTGAATAGCTAGAATATTAGTAGGTATTGCCTTATTTTTGGTATTTATCTGTTTTAAGTATTAATCTGCTACCCCTTTATAACCTTTTCTTTAAATTGTGTGTGTTATACTCTGCGTAGTTCATTTGTTTCAAAGTAATTGCAAGTCGTTTTTACTTCGATTCTCTTATCTCTGTTCCGTAAGCTAAAATGATATTTGTGTTATTTTGCTTTTAATATAATGTTCATCTCTTCAATGTTCCTTGTTACAAATTTTGTAAACTGAATTTCATACCAATTTCCCTACTGAATCCATCAACTGCATATAATAATATTTCCAATTGTTTGACATCTGCAATAAGCAGTTTGACGTCATACACATACAGACGATAGTTGATTGTCATCCCATGTCACTTCTATCTGCATTCAGGCATGAGCGCCAGACAGAAAGTAGTGGAGAAAACGAGAAAGAGATAGAAAGAAAGAAAGAGTGTTCTCTTGGAATATTCTTCTTATAATATGCATGAGTCTTGTTCATATATAATTCCCATTTTTGATTGGATCTTCAAAATTGTTTTCCAACTATTAATGCCATGTTTGTTGTACATAAGTGTTATTCGTGCTAAGTTACTCAGGAATAAAATATTTTAGAATCCACGGCTAAGGAACATTATTAACCGCTTTCTACTGATCATTGTATGCCACGCTCAGACCTTTTTTCTACTTCTACAATCTTCAGTTATGCCCTCGTTTATCAGTAAATGATCTTCACTCCCATATGTTCCTTTATGACATATCTTAAGTTGTTCTGAATCTCTGCAGCATTTTTTGTTTCAAATGACCATTTATCCTTTGCAATAATATTTCTGTTAAGGCTCTGTATGCAGTAGGCAGTTTATGGTTCTGCATTTTTTAGATTTTTTTTACTTTGTTAGTCTTTAGGATTTAGATGGCTTTCCCCTCAGTCAGCCATTAACGTGTTATTTCTGTCTCTTTCAGGCGATCAATCAATATTTTTGCAACTTTGTGCTTACTTGCCAGAAGTTTCGAATTTTATGGTTCCCGGGTGCTTTCGAATTGTTCGGGTTTTGTAGTATATGGACTACTATTTAGATTGCTATTTCTGCATACAATTCTTTTGTTGTTGCGAGTGTTGATTTGAAGACTCTCGCCTGTGGCTATCTTTTTACCGGCCATACACCTCCCCAAATTCTTTTTTGTATTTTCTTGCTGCTGATATTGCAATGGCTTCTATTTCGTCTTTACATAGTTCTTGGTAAAATCATTTTGGGTGCAGTGGAACTTTGTTTTCTTCAAAGGCGTTTTGTTGCTTTTTATAACGAAGGAATGTCTTTGAGATTTAGTAAGGATCTCTTGTTTTAAGCGTTGTTTGATATTGGCTAATTATTTTCTGTTATGTTATATTCCTGTAGCATATATTTTCTCTTTTGTTTTTCATATATGTCTTTTCGTCACTGATATAACTGAGAATTGAGAAATGCTATGCTTTACATTCTATCTTTCAATGTACGTCTGGATTTCAAGTTCGGAGATGCTCAGAGGCGGTAACCAGATTCTTTTATGACTACTGTAGTTGTTACATTATTTGGTTTATGCTGGTGAGTTTGTGGTTAGAATCTGTATTCACTTAAATGTCTGCAAACCACAGTGGCCAGGTTTTATTACTACTCAAGTTTTTACTTTTTTTATATATTCTGATTTATCATTTTTATTTTTCGCGGAGTAATGTCATTTTTAGTCCATAAGAAAATCGATCACAAATAGGGCACGACAACGCACCGACTACACACATTCAACATAATGCACGCACAATATTAACTGTGTATATACACGCGTGTGCGCGCGCGTGGATATTTGGAACAATTAGGTGCACGTTTATTTTGAATATGTTCCTGCACACGAGAATGTGTATGCTATTGATGCGAGATTTTGCCTGGGTCAACAAAATTTTCCCCTATGAGCTTTTGTGTATAAAACATACGACGCTCAAAATAACGTCAGAGAACTATCAGACACGTTATGTTGTTGGATTTTACCTCCTTGGTAATAGATATTGCCTACACATTTGGAGCTAGGCATAAACTTTTGTTCCTGTATAGAAAAGAGTAAATATTTGCTGGTATATGTTAAGTTTTACCAAGTTGAAATGAATTCAGTGTAAGCACATGAAGCAGCGAGTATCAAATTAATGATGTATACATTTACTTTTAACACGTCCGTGTCTACTAGAATTGAATGGCATTCATTGTGATTCATATCTATGTATATAAATAGAAAAACTTTTAGCTATACATACATTCATGCATACATATATAAATACATATATACATGCATATATATATATATATATATATATATATATATATATGTATATATATATATATATAGAGAGAGAGAGAGAGAGAGAGAAAAGTGAAAGGGATACAGTGAGGAGTGGAACATCCAACGTTTCGGATTCAATCCTTCGTCAGGGAGCAGAGAAAAAAGAGAAAAAAGAGAAAAAAGTCAGAGATATGGTCGGTGGAAGTGCGTGAAGATGGTAGGAGAGCTGCGGTGCGGTTGATAGCTTGGGCTCGGTGGAGTGCCGAGTCGACAACTGATGGAAGATACCCTCGATTTAGAAAAAAACTGTCGCATCGTTTTGCAATGAGATTCGAAATCGGAATCGATGCTGCAAGGTCATCGAAGGCGAAGAAATTGAGAGAAAGGTATAGCAGATTTAATGTGTTTGGGATGAGAGGAAGAGTAGTGGAGATAGGAGTGGGAGTCAGAAGGTTTATAGTAGTCAGAAGTGGAGAGGTAGGTATTGTATATTTTGACGGAGATGTCAAGAAAGCAAACAGAAGTATCAGATATGTTGTGGGTGAATCATTCTATGGAATCACCCTCGGAAACGAAATGAGCAACGTCTCATATTTGATCTTGGCACTATATCTCCAACAGGTATGAATGAACGTTTTTCCTTTCATCTTTTCACCTCCTCTTAATTCTTTTTTGCCCTTTTTAATCTTCCTTCCACACTCTCTCCGTAACATTCTCGTATTTACTTACCTCTACTCTCTCCATCACCCTTTTCCTTCTCCTTTCTGCATGCCTTTTCCTATAACTTCTGTTCCACATTAGCAGCCCGTGTTATTCTGCGTCCATTATTAGTTGCAGCCAGTTTTTCAAGCTGAGAGGATGTAAACTCTGACTTTTTCTCCTTTTCTTCTCTTTTTCTCTGCCCACCCCTGACGAAGGATTGAATCCAAAACGTTGGATATTCCACTCTTCACGGAAAGTTCACTGTATCCCTTTTCACTTTTGTCTATATATTTCAATTCTTGCCGACGCAGAGCTATCAGATTATTCCCTGATTATATATATATATATATATATATATATGGAGTTAAACGCAGGTGTTATTCAAATTCTTTTACTTCCGACATATGTTTCGAAGACAACATTGGTATTATTCCAAAGGAATAAAATTGTGTAAATCTATGTGATCTTCTCATCAGAGGAAGAAAGAAAGAAACCAAACTCATCAATAAGACATTTTAACAGAATGTAATGGATGTGTATAATGATGAACGGAACACTATTAAATTATTTTTTAAAAACCGTTAGAAGATATAACGTCAAAGGTAGCCAATAGAAAGAGAATGGGTAAAGGAAAGAAATAAGCAGAAAACTAATAAAGGAGAAACATAGAGCGATATGTGAATTAAAATAAAAGCTTAAAGGCTTGGAATTAGATATATCTTATATCTTATGACACAGCTACACTGTAAGACATGTTTATTAATTTCATGAGATAATTAGAGGAGAATTGAAGGCCCTCAATGACTGGATGGACTGATGAGGTTGATGCTCTACTTGAACACATGAAGAGAAAATATTAGCAGACGCAGTGACACTCCAAAGTGTTTGCCGTTGTGGTAAGAAATGATTTGGTGAAGTATTTATTGCAGTGGTCAGGAGGCTAGACACTAAGGCTGATGGATTGAAGAGAAAGTAGGACGTGCATGGTGCATGGCGTTCTAATTCACAAGAGTAGTCCAAAGTTTTACTCTATGTACATCCCAACACCAATGTCTTGTCTGGTATATGTTAGTAGTGCTTCAACTTTCATTTTAGCTTTATTGATGTAAATTCTTAGCAAGTAGAAATTATCATCATATAATTTTGATAATCTTCTATAACTGAATCTCAATTAGATGCTCTCAAACTCATTAAGTCTTACTAATGTAGCGACAGTGGTTTAGTTGCGCTTTATTACAACTAGAGAGTGAGACGCACAAGGTAGTACGTTCTTTAGTAGTTATATAATCGTAATGCATGTTTGAGATAATTCACTTGTGAAGGAGATTAAGGAGAAATGACGGGTTGTAGTGTTTTTTATAGAGTGGATGTTATTAGAACTGGTAGTGCGTAGGATAGAGAGCAATGTACAAGAAGAAAAATGGTTGAAAAACTTTGAATCTAGGGGTACATCACAATTACTGTTTTATGAGCTTCAGTAGCTTGTGCTGTACTGTGCTTTAGGACAGGAATATTCGTATTAAATAAATGGCGATTGGACAGAGGCCATAGGAGTAGATTTTAGCTAAGCTGTTTTCGTGGCAACTAGATACAGTCGAAAGTTTTGCTGGTGTCAAGCACAACAAATTTTCTTTTGCAAGAGGATGAATAACCACCATCTAACAAATAAGCTACAGATCATATTAGCTCTTAACACACATATGTAAAGCTGATGAATGATTAATCTTGTAAAACAAATATTTAATATTTGTTTCTTATATCATATTTAACACTTATTTCTGGAATAATATCTCTTCTGGCATTCAAAATTTAAAATAACCTCACAGTTTTCTGACTCTACATGTAAGTCAAAACGTATGTGAATAATATGTGACTAATATCAGTTAGTCACAGTTTATTCAATATTATGTATGCGTTGACGTATTGAGAAAGCCATACGATATGTTTTATATATGCAATATACTGTGATTTATTTCTTTAGAGTATGATTTCCAATTCAAACTTTATTTGCAATTTGTAGTTCGTTTCAGTCTGATAATTTTCGTTAACTGTTAAACGACTTACTTCAACTAATACCTATTTCTGCTAGATAGGGTTTCTCTGCGTCCAAATTCTTACATTCTTATTTTCAATTTTAACGAGTTTTAATTTGATGTTGTTTTGCTATAATTTCAATCCCCGCACTTTACCTGTTTCCTTGTTAATAAAAACAACATTGAAAACCTTTAAGAAGAAACAAAACGCATTAAAAATCCTTGTCCAAAAATTGAGAAATAATTCAGAATACAGAGGGAATGTAGTATTAAAATCTTTAGATAATTCTTAACTTGAAGCAAAAAAAAAAAAAAAAAAATGTTTTCTTCTGTTGTGAATGCATTCACTATTCACCTTTGAACAAAAAGAAATATATTATTGCGAATAGAAAACACAAAGGGTGAAATTAGAATTTCTAGATTAGTTTAAAAATCACTATATCTGATGTGGGAATGTTCACTGTTGTCATAGTTCCTTCCATCTAAAACACACCTTACATTCATATATATTTTTCTATTTATAAGGCAGAAAGTTTAACCTCCGGTTATGAAGCTAATACTTGAAGCATAATTCTATTGTTTGCTAATAATGAAGATTATATGATGTCGACAGAGGAAATCAACAATAGATACCCAATGGAATTGGTACCGAATTGATTTTATATTTTATATCCCTTGATCATAAACATTGTTGATAAATTAAAATTAATTAATTATTATTGCACTGAATGGCAAATACGTAAAAATTTTTAATATATTTGAAAATAAACCGAACGTTTTTTTTTTCCTGCCGAAACTTTGTGACTTGAACAAATGTAAACAGATGTCTGTTGTTATCTCATTTGGGGGAATTGACTTGTTTCGAACTTAATAGGATTCTTCATCAGAAGCCTCATATATATATATATATCCTTGTTTCTGTTTCTAGACTGCGGCTATGCTGGAGCATCCCCTTGAAGAATTTTATTCGAATGGATCGACCCCAGTACACATTATTTTGAAACCCGGACGAACAGTCAACTTATTAGGACGTAAACACACACACACACACACACACACACACACACTCACTCACACACACACACAAACACGCTTATATATATATATATATATATATATATATATATATATATATATATATATATATATATATATATATTCAGTCAAAAAAACCTTGTTAGGCCCCAGGCTGCAGTGGGACTGAACCCGAGACTATGTGATTTGGAAGTAAGTTCCTTACCGCACAGCTACGTTTGGATAAATATATAAAACAGAGCTAATAGTGACGGATTATCAATGCGGGCAAAATATTTCATAAGCTCTCTGTTGGTGCATGACGCTAATAGTGTTGTTTAGATTAAGGAAGAACTCCAAGTATTCTCATGGCAGAGTCCGAGTTTATGATTCATCACAATTCGATGTTGTAAATCCGTGGTTAGGCTCCAGTTAAACTTATTTTTACACAGAGTAATATATAAGACAAGATATAAATAATGGTCATTACATATTTTTCTGTATAAGAGTGAATTTGACTTATAGCTGTTTCAATAGACCAATCGATAAATCTATCAGTAATGTACCCATAATGGCTACTGGAAATAACAGTAAGCCAGATTTACTCTAAAAAACAAAAATATGTAATGACCATTATTTATATCTTGTCTTATAAAGTTATTAATAGTCACTGAATATGGTACCTGAGTAAATCTACCTGTGTGTTTTGCATCTATAGTGCTTTTCTGACCAGTTATTCAACTATTATCACATTAAAAAGCGTGTATGATAATTTGATAATCCTAAATCTGCATGAAGTTAAATCTGATAAACCTAACCTTTTCTTTCACTTGAACAGTAAGACTTAGACAAATAGAAGCAAATATCTGCTGTTATCTCTTCCAGAGGCATAAAAAAGTAAACAACCAGTGACAAACCTCATAACGTAACAACGACACATACTATTAACAATCCTCAGAAATTTAGTATAAAATATGAGTCACTTTCTTACAATTTTACAATTTTTACTATAGATTAAATGATAGATGGATATATTTCTCTTCAGCCAAAATTGATGAGAGTTTTAATTGTTATAATTAATCAAGTTTTATATTAAATCGAGTCAAGGGTTGAACCAAGCTTTGTCTACTCTAATTTCAGACCTGATGTTTTACCAGTCTACCTGATAATAGAAACAATGCCGAAAATCTTTAAAAAAAGAAGTAAAGCACATTTTGAATTCCTCTTTTAAATTTGTGGAGCGATATATTGCAGATTAAAATCTTCGAAACAATATATAACAAGAAACCAACAAAAGCTGTTTTTGTCTGCTATCAAGGAATTCACCTCTAAATGGAAAGAAATACAGCATTATGAGCTGAAAGAAGAATATGGAAAATTATAATTTTTAGATTAGTTTATAAGTCACATTTCCTGGCTTGGGAATATTCACAGTTGCCATAGTTCCCTCTATCTAAAACACACCTTACATTTATTTATTTTCCTATTGATGAGGCAGAAAGACTTACCTCCGGATATGAAGTTAATTCTTACAGCATAATTCTATTCTATTCTTTGCTAATAATGAAGATTATATGACGTCGACAGAGGAAATCAACAATAGATACCCAATGGAATTGGTACCGAATTGATTTTATATTTTATATCCCCTGATTATAAAGGTATTTGATGAACAAAAATTAATCTCACTGATATAATTTTGTGATATATATATATATATATATATATATATATATATATATATATATATATATATATATGCATGTATATATATATATATTAAATGATGGATAAATATTTTGTTCGGTAAAATTTGACACAAATAAACGCAACGTATAACACCAGCATTTCTGCTCTGTATCATTGTTTGTTTGTTTTTTAATGATAATAATAATTGATAGCCTGGAGAACAAAAAATATTTTTCTTCGAAGTTTTCAAATTTTGTGGTCTCTGAAATGTTTCATATAACTTTATCTATAAGATGAATAAAATACTTCAATTACATTAAAATTTATTTCATGTTCCGTATAATCTAGAAGTTTAAATTGCAATTGTTTACTGAAATTACTGTCGTTTATTAAAGAGAAAGTAAGAAATGGATATAATAGTATATAAAATTCAGTTATTGATATGGTTAGCACATAAACATTATGGTAAACTTCAGTGAAGCAGTGTCACCCAATAAAATATGTTATAATAATATTTATTCTTTTTTATTCTAGGAACGAGGCTTGAAATTTTGGGGGAGGGGGCTAGTCAATTAGACCGATCCGCAGTACGCAACTGGTATTTAATTTATCGACCCGAAAGGATAAAAGGCAAAGTCGACCTCGGCGGAATTTGAACTCAGAACGTAAAGACAGACAAAATACCGCTAAGTATTTCGTCCGGCGTGCTAACATTTCTTATACTTCATTGCCCACAAGGGGCTAAACATAGAGGGGACAAACAAGGAGAGACAAAGGGATTAAATCGATTACATCGACCCCAGTGCGTAACTGGTACTTAATTTATCGACCTCGAAAGGATGAAAGGCAAAGTCGACCTCGGCGGAATTTAAACTCAGAACGTAACGGCAGACGAAATACTGATGTCTTTATTACCTAAAAAAAGGCTATACAAAGAGTTTTTATAGTACATCACAAAACACATGAAGACAGTACAAAATGCAACAAACATAAAATCGGGGAACTAAAAATTAAAAAAGCGAATGATAACAATAGAAGAAAAATTAAAATAAAATGATAATATGCAAGAATGAAAAAATGAGGCGCAATGTCCACTCGACCCCCGCATCAGGTGGTTACATTTATCCAGTTTTTCACTTTTACTTTAACAATTTTGCAACTCAAAATTTTGAAATATTCTCGTTACTTTTCTCTCATTAATCACTGTTACTTCCGTATTTATCAACTGTAAATAATCAGTTCTAGGGGATGGTGTCTCCACCAACCAAACTCGTTTCGTTCTTACAACGGGGCCGAGGTATCGAGCAGGGTGACCCACATAGTCAAGACCTGGTCTTGGCAGTGGCTATCCCTGAAAGGGAGGGCGGAGGTAGCCAATGTATTCATCGCATCGGCCATCATCTACCGCCTAACCGTCGTTCCTTGCCCTGATTCGTGGTTGATCAAGCTGGAAAGACAGCTCTTCCGCTTTTTGTGGAAGTGCTCGAAACCGCTTGTGAGACGCTCTATTTACTGTCAACAACCGTTAAAGGGTGGACTTGGGATGTCTTGGCTGTTGATGCGCAGACATGCGCTGAGGTTGAGGCATCTTTGGCTCTACCTGGATGGTGAACGGGTGTGGTCTCCGCTGGCGAAACAGATGTTTCCCAAGTTCACTAGTTTCAGTGGATGGAAAACCTGGTTGAATCGAAGATCGAAGTTGAGTACATGGTATACGGAGTGTCGCAAGGCACTCCTGCAATTCCGTCGCTCGGGTAATGCCTGCGGTGGGGGTTCCACCGCATTCTTCTATAGAGGGCTTGTAGAGGCGAAATGTGATGATCCCTTAGGGAAAACCCTAGGTCTCGACGATAATCAACTGGCCAGTCTGTTCCGACGTACATTCGAGCTAAAGACCCTGGATAACTTTCAGAAGTCTCTGGCATGACATTGTTACCGAGAAGCCTTACATGTTCGGGACAAACTCGCTATTGTACAATGTTCGGAGGTGTCAGTTGTGTGGGTATGTGCTGAACAACTGTTGTCAGGTACAGGAAGACTACAGCTATCGACTGAGTCTATAGTAAAAATTAACCTCTCGAAAGACGGTAAGATTTGTTTTCTCACTGTGGGAGCAATTGCGAGAGAGGTAATTTGGAGAACGAGGATGAAAGGGTTAAAGTCGGGCATTTTCATCTCTGGCTCTGCATTGGTGAATTATTTCATCTTCCATCTTAAAAGGAAAATAGAGCTAGAGATGAAATGCTGACTGCAAAAACGTTTGAGAGTCGATGGAAGAATGTAGCGCAAATGTTTTATTTATTTTATTGTGTTAAATTTTTGTTCTTTCATCCGTTTTTCTGACCCCAAAAATCAGAATGTATTGTCCTCTCTATGTTGGCCCCTTGTGGGAAATAAAGAAAATAAACTCGTTTCGTTCTTACATTCTCATCAAATTCTTTTATGTACTCCCAGTAGTTTTCCTCATGTATCAAAATGCATTTCTCAGCACAAGTTTCCGGCACTTTCACTCTTATTATTTCCTTCAACTTCACGATCTTTCTGTCAATCTCCTCGTTCTCGTATTTTATCAAAACCCCTTTGTATTTCACATCTTTATCCGTTCTCTTCTCCTCTTGTACATTATTAGTTTCTGGCTTTCCTACCTCTTTTTTATTCTCTGTTGACCGTTCCTTTGACTTATGGCCTCTCTCCCACATGGCCTCTCTCCCACATGGCCTCTCTCCCACATGGCCTCTCTCCCACATGGCCTCTCTCCCACATATGTAACAGTTTGGCTGTCTTCCTTCAACTACGACATTTAATGTCCTCTCGTCCTCTACTTCAATCTATGTCCTCGAATGTGGCGAAAAGTCACATTTCGAATCCAAATCCCCATCAGTTGCGCATGTTTGTTTCTGCTACTGGTCCCAATTCCGGATCCTCCTTGGTTGCAGCCAGAACTGTTACAACCAACCACTCCGGTTTAATTTCTGGTAGCACTCTCGGAATACGTTTTCTCACACTTCTTCCTCTATAACTTGGTAGTAATGCTATTTTTTGTGTTTTTAAAATAGTGGTCGCATGCTTGGTTGCCTCTTCTATGGTGACAAACCTCACCTCAACCGTACCGAACTTTCTTCCTCTGCTGATGTACGTAGCTTCATTCACAATTTCACTCAGGCACTCCTCGATTTCCTCTTCCGTCACCATTTCAATTTTACTGGTCTCGACAGCCTGTGCACGATACACAACTGTCCTCAGAATTTTATCTTCCTTGGTCTCTTTTGGAGTCGGGGACAATTTGTATGAATCTCCCTCAAATTCCTGCTTCTGCCCACAGTTTGAATTCGTCAACTACACAGACTACACATTTATGATCTGTACGGTTGACCTAGATAGGCTCTATAGGTAAGGATCCGGATACTGGAAACCGAACGCATCCTTCCCTGTGCGTCAACCTTTCAGAGACCGGCTTAGAAAGTTAGTCCATCGAAAATTAACGAGTGTAGTGGTCAACAACCGATGGTGGTGGTGGGGGCCTAAAATGGACAATTAGACAAGAAGCTGTAGAATTTAGCAGAGAACTAGCGGTAGAGAAGACAAGAGTAGAGGATGACCGAGTTAGGAAATTAGAAGAGGCACTCAGTAGAAGCATAGCGAGCTACATGCTGGCAGCTAGATTAGTTCTGAACCAATTCTTCAACACCAAGCATGACGGTTGCATTGTCAGAGCTAGGGCTCGTACTCGAAAGCATGAGTAAACGAAAGCCG
>NC_142928.1:56924646-56952146 GCF_046866305.1 Octopus bimaculoides
CACGTACAGTCTTGCAATCATCCATTTTCAGAGAGAAAGAGAGAGAGAAGAGGGGAAAGTAGGGATTGAGAGAGAGAGAAAGATAGAGGGGGAACGAGGGATAAACAGAGAGAGAGGGAGAAGGTAGGGAGGTGAAAAGAAAGCAATAGACAAATTTTTCAAAACTGCATGAAATTATACTTCCTATACTTTAATCAGGAATTAGACATAATTATAAGTATAGTATTGATAAGTAAGATTACACTGTCCCATATTACATTAGCTTTATATTTTGAAGAGAGTTATTGAAATAAATGAGCCTGGAGAGGGTTATAGACTGAAACTCTGTAAAATGTTTAGAAATACGACTCACTTTTCTGTCTTTAAACCACAAACATTAATCATATATAAACTTTCCGCCATGACACACACACACACACACACACACACACACACACACACACACACACACATATATATAATTATTACCTATGACGTTTTTATTCCCTTGCTAGCCAATTGATACGATCGGTATTTTAAATAAAGATCTTATCTTTATTTATATAAATTTATATATTTACTTCGTCATTATATTCACTGCGGTGGCATTTTGACCATATCGCACGAGGAGTTTAGGCGAGGAATTTAAACTGGTCGTGTGCATACGTGCATATATATGTGTGTACACGTGCGTATATGTAAGTATTCGTATGTTGTACATATATATATTTGTATTTATGTACTATTTATTTTGCGTGTATTCCACTGATGAGACAAAGCATTTCTTATGCAAAGCCAGAAATCCGGGATCTGGAATTATTCAATAATTTTTTCCTGTTTTATTTTGTCTCTTTGTCTTCTCTCCTGGTACTGTATGAACATTTAATGTCGTTTTAAAGTCATTTTTGGGCTATTGTATCTAGCATGGTGGTATCTTTTAGATACCCTTAATAATAATTTTAATAATAATTATTACCTATGAGGTTTTTATTCCCATGCTAGCCACTTGATATGATAGATATTTTAAATAACGATCTTATCCTTATATATAAATATGAATTCATCTTTCCAGTTATATCATTTTTTCGCTTAGGAGTGGTGCATATTCCACACTACAAGATGTAGTGACGAATCATATTGGCTGCAGTGTATCATTCTGAACATATTGCTTGTTCTCTCCACTGTCTACTCGTTCTTGAATGCTCGGAGATTCTTGATGCATTGTTTCAGTAGATAAAACATACTCGATCAAAGCGCAACGGTTGCTGTCTCTTTGCAATTATTGCTGATGATATTTGAGGACATTGAGGTTGCTCATGTTGTAGCTATTTTTGTGTATGTACTTCTCTGTCTAGATGGATTGAGAGAGATAGTGTTTTTAGGATGCTAATGTTCTAGCGAGTTGTATACGTGAGTGGGTGTTTGTAGTTGTTTTCATTTAGTGACAGAAGCTGCAGGGGTGTAAGATGCCAGCAGTAACAAACTGTCCTACAACCTTTCCTTTTTAATATATTTGTTTTGTAAGGCGACGAGCTGGCAGAAAAGCGTATGTAACATAGGGTACCCAGGAATATTATCTAAAATTAATAGAATTTTGAAGATAGATATCTTTTTCTAGTAGAACATATATAAATTGAAACTCAATCTTCAAAAAGTGCGTTGGTCACCCATGCTTTGTTATAACCGCTAACAGTCTTGGTATGTTGAATGTGATACACAAACACAGTTTTAATTTTAAGTCACCTTCCTCATTTTCTATCAGTCGATATGGCAAGCAATATTTTGGTATTTTAAAACAGTATTGTCTTCTCTCTCTCTCTCTCTCTCTCTCTCTCTCTCTCTCTCTCTCTCTCTCTTTGACAAATTACTCTTTCATTGAATTCATTTCCATGCCTATTCCAATACTGATATTATTTGTTCGTTAAGATAAATCTTCTCTTTGATCATTTCACTGAAAACGTTAGGATACTTTTTCTCCGGCATTTTTCTTTGTACTTCAACCAGCCTTACTTGTTGCTTGAATGTTGTGAATTCGTAGTCAAATCTGAATCTCTAAAGCTGACCAGAACTAGTAGTAAACATTTCTTCAGTTTATACAAGAATGTAATTTTCTTTTGTCATCTTTTCATTAAATGCAGTGAAGATGCTTACAACTTTCATTTTAACAGTTATGGTGCTTAGGGAATTTGTTTTTGGCTGCAATCATTCATCCCCAAACAGAAGAAAAAACATTCCATTTGCATTATGATTCAAAATTTTCTTTATTTTTGCGTACCTGGAGATGATGCAGATTTATCCCTCGTTTTATAGTCATGTATGTTTCTTCTAATTTTTAAAATTGTTATATCATTCATTCCCACGTCTCTCACGTTTGACTTTACTGTCTCCAAGTTCATGTCTTTTTATAACTTCCAATTTGCCATTTTGTGATATTTTCTTCATCTCAACGTCAAAACTTTTTGCCAGTCTTTTCATACTTTGGTTAGATTATATAATGTATTTTGTTATAACTTGCTAAGCTAACCAAAGTTACACCAGCCACTTTATATAAAAACATTTATGCAAAGACAGATACAGTGGAATATTACAATTCAAATGGCAGCTAATCTCCCGTACAAAAATTGTTACCAAATGAATTGTTTGCATGCATTGTTTTCTCAGATGTGATCTTTGTTAACTTGTTCTCTCCATACATCTGTTTACTGTGAATGCATACATTTTATTCGGTATAAAGCATATAAATTCAAGAAATGTGCGACTTGAAACAGAGTTAATGTAGTAGTAGTAGTAGTAGTAGTAGTAGTAGTAGTAGTAGTAGTAGTGGTAGTAGTAGTAGTAGTAGTAGTAGTAGTAGTAGTAGTAGTAGTAGTAGTAGTAGTAGTAGCGGCAACAGCAGTGGTGATAGTAGCAGCAACGCAGCAGCACAGCAGCAACAGTAGTAGTAGTAGTAGTAGTAGTAGTAGTAGTAGTAGTAGTAGTAGTAGTAGTAGTAGTAGTAGTAGTAGTAGTTGTTGTTGTTGTTGTTACGGTGCGCTTTCAGTAATTGTTTCGATTCTATATTGAACTTCAGAAATTATCGAAAGATATGTTAGTGTAAATGTCTTTGTATCAAGAATAATTATCTCTAAATAAAGTGAATGGTCTAAGCTGCAACAAAATACATTAATATAATCTAACCTCGTATATTAAAAAAAAAAGCTGGCAAAAAGAAGTTCTAGTGTTAAGAATAATAATAATAATAATAATAATAATAATAATAATAATAATAATAATAATAATAATAATAATAATAATAATAATAATAATAATAAGAAGAAGAAGAAGAAGAAGAAGAAGAAGAAGAAGAAGAAGAAGAAGAAGAAGAAGAAGAAGAAGAAAGTTTCATATCGTAAATTATAAATTAAAGGTATCCTCATTTACTGTCCACGAAGACACTACTTTTGAAGGCGCTAATACTAAATTTGCAGATGTGACGCATTCTTCCTGCTAGTTTGATGAACAGAATACTGATGCGATAATACTGTTTTATTTCAAAGAATTACTGTAATACAGAATATATCTTTAACGATGTTTGTACCCCACCTTCTCACCGAATAACAACCGGTGTGTTTACGATCCCGTAAGTTAGCGGTTCGGCGAAAGACGTCAATAGAATAAGTACCAGTACTTTAAGACGTAAGTTCTATGGTCGATGCATTCGACGAAAATTCTTCAAGGCGGTGCCCCAGCATGGCTGCAGTCTAATCACTGAAACATTTAAAAGATAAAAGATACAAATACACACATACACACACACATACACACATACACACACACATACATACATATATACATACATACAAAAATGGCCCGGAGATGGAAACTTTTAGCATTACCTCTGTATTGTACGTTTTTTTGTTCAGACATTTTACAGACTTAAAACTATATTTATTGATTCTAGAATGATTTGAACACACACGTATATATTAAATCTTGCGTTAGATATACGGTATTGTTCCTGTGGTCTTCCACCCTTATATATCCATACATACATACATACATACATACATACATACAAGACTACCGATCCAATCCACCACTGGAACTGTAAAAATCTGTAAAAATTTCCAGAAGTTTTTCATTTAAGTATAAATGAGCATGTCTAGATATGCAAATATATGTATGAGAAGATATACATAAAGCGAAAGGTACAAATCTGCACGTATACATACATACATACATACATACATACATACATACATACATACATACATACATAGAGTGACCCGAGAATATTACACCAGACTTATGAAAATATGGCAGTCAGAACTCACCTCTTACAACAAAAAAATATCCCACAATGCATTTGCAGTACCATGCTGATACCAACATTTGGGATATTTTACTGGCTTGTAGAGGAAATCCATTCCATAAATATCAAAACCCGCAAAATCCAGACAACTAAGAACTTCCACAGAAACAATGATGTTGACAAGCTCTACCCAAGAAGAAATGAAGGTGGTAGAAGCCTGAAATCAGTGCAGACGGCCTTCGAATGCCGTATGATATCACTCAGGCAGCACCTGCTAAACAATAACAGCAAAAGAATGGCACGAAGCGCAGCCTCTCTTGGACACAAGACCACTACATCACAGTATTCCTTGAGCTGATGTTTATGAATGTATTACATAACCGAAGGATTTTCTAAGTTTATTTCAGGACAGTCTTGTTTTGCGGATGGCATTGTAAATTGTTTCAGCAACAACATCGTGCCGCATAGGAAGGTAGTATCGTGACGACATTTTAGGACAGCTGCTAATCTCGTGCGTAATGTCTTCCGCAGAAACATGACATAGACTACACATGCGGTTGCCCATTGGGATTACAAGAGTGTCACTGTCTCTCTTGTTCACCGGGTATTTTGTGGCAATCTTCTGTTCCTGGATTGCAATCCAGGAACAGAGACCTAGATATTTACGGTACAACATTCATTATGTGTATGGAGTATGTAGGCAAAACTGTTGCTGATTCTACTTTTGGTAGTAACAGCAACAGTTTTAACATTCGACTATATTAATATTCTTTGCCAAAAGTGTTACTGTTTTCTTCTTGAATAATTGCATCCACAAACCGATACCAGTTCTTTAATTGAATTAATTTCTTTTCATTTGTGTACTTCTATATTTTCTCATCTAACGAACAAATATTTAACTAATTGTTTTCGGTTCAGATTACTGCTTGTTCATTTAAGTTATCACTTTTTTCGTTTTATCTTATACATGTTTCAGTCATTAGATTGCGACTATACTGGAGCACCGCCTTGATGGACTTTTTCGAAGAAATCGACTCCAGTCTTATTCCGTCAACCGGCTTCGACTAACTGCTTCGTTACGGGGATGTAGACAAACCAACACAGGTCATCAAGCAATGGGGAGGGGAAAACACACACACTCACACCAGATTTACTCACAAGCTGTAGGTCGAATTGGGGTTACAGTAGCAGACACTTGTTCAAGGTATCACACTAAGTTAAAGGGATGTAGACAAAACAACACTGCCCTTATTGAGCAGATGTATGGTGGAAGGTCTTCCAGCCATAACCACGAACAAAAAAATGTATATAGAACTGAATTGTCTAATACTTCCCTTTTGTGACAAAAGAGAATGATTGGAGAGAAATAAATTTTTACTGCTATTTTTAGCAGATCACGCGATTAGGCAGAGGCTTCCTTAACTCATACTACCAAACTAGTGTTATTATTGTTTGCCGCAGTCAACACAAATCAAGTAACTTTACTAACTAACAAAAGCAATCTAGCCATGACTGCCCTGTTTCTTTCCCTTTTTGTAGGACTATGCTATCAAATTTGTCCTACACTTATTCTGGATACTGTGGAATGTCACTAAATTAGGGTGCTATGGCGGCTAATATTACAAGATGTAGTGATTGATTAGAAACTAATAGTTGCTGGACAAGGTGACAGCTAGTCTTGTTTAATGAATAAACGTTATACACCTAAATCAACTCAAGACATTTTTAATGAGTGTATGATACTAAAATCTATTTAAAAAAACATTACTTGAGAATGCACCAAATGACCTTTATTAAAGTAGCTACGGTTCATTAAAAATGAATGAAATATAGAAATAATGACTTAATTATAAAAATATCATGAAAACTTCTTATGCAATCTCGCACCAGCTTTTTAAAAATACAATGTCATATTTATATCGTGACATCTTTATCAATACATAAGTCTCTCCCGTGATATACATATACATATATGCATATATTCATATGTATGTATGTGTGTTTATGTTTGTGTATGTATGTATGTGTATCTATGTGAATGCGTGTGTATTTTAGCGCCAACGAAATTACTGGAAGCATTTAACCGTTCTATCTCTCCTTTTTCATTACATTTTGTTTCTTCTTTAGAATCGTTTATTGAATCTTAAGCCAAGCTAAAGATAGGGTGCAGTAATGTATGAGAGATATCGAGTAACTTGGTACACCGCGTATTTCTTCATTGCAGCTATTGGTAGTGCTTTGGTAAGCCACCGGTGTGAGTTATTTATACCTGCTGTGTTAAGAGCTCGTGTCAGTTTTTAATTGCATTTTTTTCGTACTCGCTAGCTGTTGACAGCGAGATGTGTTTTAGCTCAGTTCACTAATCTCACATTTTTTCTTCCAAAATTCTATTATTATTACTATTATTATTATTATTATTATCATTATTATTATTATTATTATTATTATTATTATTATTATTATTATTATTATTATTATTATTATTATTATTATTATTATTATTTGTGTCCTCTTTTTATTCAAGTTTTCCCCCGATTCTCACTCAGTGTGTATGCTTATGTTTATGCAAGTCGAAATATATATATATATATATATATATATATATATATATATATATATATATATATATATATGTATGTATGAATATGTACGTGTCAATGCATAAACGAAGAATACATACATGTTTATATATATATACATACTTACATACATATATATGCGTGTGTTTGCGTGTGTGTGTGTGTGTGTGTATATATATTTGTACAACACAAACACATACACGTTTGTGAGCATGTATGCTTGTATGAAATTAAGTATATAAGTGGTTATACTCTTCACATACATACCTACATATGTGTGTATGTGTGTGTGAATGTGTGCTGCGTGAGAGAGTGAGTGAATGTATATGTAAATTTGAATGTATTACTTTGTATGCGTGATCATACTCTCATACACACCAGGAATTTCCTCTACGGCTATACTTAACGAGAAGGTAAGCTAGTTATTTAAACAAGTTTACATGTAAGAGTTACCTGTAATAGAGACTTCTAGTTTAGCGAAAAGGAGGTTCAATTAGTTACCTAGTGCTTCGCCAGATTCTAATGATGTCTTGGTTCCACTTTTAAATGTATCTGAAATGTTAATATTGTTACACTTCAATAATGAAATTGATTGTATAGTTAATTAAAAAAAGGTGGAAATTACATACACACACACACACATATATATACATATATAAATACACACACACACACGCACACATACACATATACATATATATATATATATATATATATATATATATATATATTTATACACACACACACACACACACACACACATACACACACACACACACATATATATATATATATATATATATATATATATATATATATATATATATATATATACATGGAAGATTCAATCAGAATATTAAATGTGTTTTGTTACTGTTTACACTTTATGCTTGTAAGTATTAGACGGTCATTTATACACACACACACACACACACAGACACACACACAATTATTCATGCCTATATATATATATATATATATATATATATATATATATATACATACACTCAGGTGTATACATATATACAGCTAAAACTTGTGGCCAAAACTTGGTCCTGCGCTGCCAGTGTAGTGCTCTCGGTCTCTTTTTTAGAGTTCCTTTCATCAGCTAATCCCACCTATGTTTTCCAGCAACTTCTGTTGTGGGTAAATGGAATTGGTTGTGTAGTCTTTGTTGCGTAGTTCTTCTTCATGTCCTTTTTGAAATTCTTCCTTTGTTTCCCCTTTGTCCTTACTTTGGGCTAGATAACTCATTAAACTCGAGTTCGATACGCACGCAGTCTTCCACACTTATCAGTCCCCTTCCTCCATTTGCTGTCTTCATGTCTGCATCAGATGATGGGCTCCATGCATCGTTAGGAGCTTTTTTGACTTCCTCTACACCTCCTTTAACTCCTCTTCCGTTCACTTCAGGTTCTAGCGCTATACGAACTACTGTGACTGCGCGTGAGTTTATTGCCGAAATTATGTTTCTTGTATTCAGCTTTGAGGCCAGTATTTTTGTCACTCGCCGCAGGTATTCTCTTTTTGTCTTTTCCTTCATGTCGTGGTATTTGGTTCCATCTTCCTCGAGTATTCCCTGGTATTTATAGCTGGAGTGAGGTTGAATTGCAGGCACCATTTCACCACTTGGCAACCATATGCCTTCTGTCTTGGCAAGATTTCCTCGTTTCATCACCATCGTAGCACATTTTGAGAGTCCAAACTCTATCTTATTATGATTATTGTTGTTGTTGTTGTTGTTGTTATTATTATTATTATTATTATTATTATTATTATTATTATTATTATTATTATTATTATTATTATTATTATTATTGTTCAGTATTTTTATTTTTATAACGTGCTTTCACTTCACTACCGAGCACAGCTCTGTGTGCCTTGGGTATGTGCTGTGGTTTGCTGTGGTGCTCTCATGTTTACTGTATTGAAAGTGTTTTGCGTAGAATGTGTGCAGTGCCCAGTAGTGCAATTTTCTGTATGTTATATATATTTGTAAGTCCTGGTGTTTTTGTTATGTATTTGTCTGAATATTTTTTTATTATACCTAAGGCACCTACTATGATAGGAATTGTTTCTGTTTTTAGATTCCAAATTCGAGTTATCTCTATTTCCAGGTCTTTGTATTTTGAAAGTTTTTCCATTATTATTATTATTATTATATCTGACATACTCAGCTTGTTGCATTAATATACCAGCTATTCCTTTCCCGTGAACTAATGTGGTACGTTCTTTGCAAATGGCGGGGCATTTGCGGAGGCTCTTTGCGCGGCCAAGTAAAGTTGTTTTTTGAATGTGCTCTATTTTAATTTTTGTGCTTATTTTTGCTCACATTACCTCGGGCATCAACCAATACTGACACAACAGATACACTTGTCGCTGACCACAGCATTTTGATTTCTCTCTTCAGAGCTTCATATCTCGGCAGCTTTCTCCTTTTTATTTTTTGGCCAATTCTGTTGTCCCTAGACCCCGAGATGTCTATGACCCTGTACAATTTTTCTCGTTTCCCATGTTCGATTCTATGATCTCATCGAATCATGATGTCCGAAAGGATTTTTGCTGTCTTTTCTTTTCACCACATCCTTTGGCTCATGCAAATTTTCTCACCTTTTTCCTATCCAGACTTGTTGCATAGTTCCCAGTTGACCGTTCCGAAGACATTTCCAGGCTTCTCTTGTATTCTCTCTGAGCCATTTTGTTACATTACCTAAGAATATACTAAGTTATTTTTCCAGTTTCGCCACATGTTCTACATTTGTTCGATTCTAAGGAATGGTCAATTCTTTTGTTGATGTAGTTTTTTCTGAAAGCTTTTCCTGTGCTGAACATATTAAGTCCTCTATTTCAGGTTTCTGCTCACATTTCTGTAACCACATCTATCTTTTATCTGGATTTTGAGTTCCTTAGTATCTCTCTAAGAACTAACCGTACGTCTTATACGTTCAGCTGTTTTCCCTCTATGTGGCTGTCTTCATCTTATCTTGACTGATTTCTTTATGTAATAAACTTACCTTACTTTCACAAGTACTGCTTCCTTTACGTTCTTTATATATCACGAAATACGGTTTTGTTTTTCTGACGGAATATAATACTCACAACTTATCAATCACCGCCCAACTCTTACCAGGTATAGACTGCCAATATTACTTTTCGGGTGCAACGCACCATGTACTGTCAATAGTTTTCTTATTTTCTTGCGGTTACTCTGTTTCTCAACGTATCACTCCTGCTCCATATCTCAAGAGCGCAGTTGCCCATGTTTTTGTTACATGAAACTTATTCCTCCATTCAATTCAAATTCAATATCAGCCTTCTGTATATCACCATCTATTTATTTAGACTTTATCTCAACACACACACCACACTTTTTCAATCCAAATTCCATTCTAAGGTCCGTGCTAGAATAATGTACTGTATAAATCAGTAAATTCAGCTGGTTTTTCATTTTCCCCATAATAGGCGGTTGATCTTACCTTTCCTTTCTTTAAACTCATGCGCAGTTTTCGTTATTCTCGAATTCAAAGTCAATGATATCAGATGCAAGACTAAAAAGCTATAGTAACAAGCTATCTCCTAGGAATATTCCACTTTCGATTTTGACAAAATCTCATCTCTGCTTCCCCGATATGAGTTCACTGGTCCATTCATTCATAATTCTGCTCGATAAGTTCATGATATTGTTTGCAATTCCAAATATCTTCCAGTACTCCATAATCCACAAAGGAGGAACCATATCACGTGCTTCCCGGTAGTTATCCACGTCATCACGAAGTTCATTCTTCGCTCTTTGGAGTCTTCAGCACTGTTATATTAATCAATATCTGCTATTTGGCTTCTCCGCATCCCTTTTGCACTCATTTTGCTTTTCCGGTTGGGTTCGATAATAGCACTTCATAACGATTGCATTGAGCTCTTTGTTCCATTCTTTTCTCGATTTTTGTATGCTAATAGTCACAGGTCCACGACTGGGTCCACGACTGCTCAATGGAACACCTACTGGACATGGCATCTCCACCTCTTTTTCTAGTTCCATTAACGCTGTTACCTACATTTCCTTCAAAGTTTAACACATAGAGACACTTTAAGCGTTGTTTTATATTCGTGACACCATCATTAGATGAGTAGCC
This sequence comes from Octopus bimaculoides, assembly GCF_046866305.1. Classification (NCBI taxonomy): domain Eukaryota; kingdom Metazoa; phylum Mollusca; class Cephalopoda; order Octopoda; family Octopodidae; genus Octopus; species Octopus bimaculoides. Next base: position 56,935,626 of record NC_142928.1, read on the forward strand.
AACTAATGTTCGGAGATATTTCATCCACAGTTAAGCCGATAGGGATTACACGCTGATATTTCTAATACTGCGCTTGGTTTTTTGTCAGTTATCCTTTTTTCTAGGTTGCCCTGCAGACTGCTGCCTGTAAGCTCTCGAGAACAATCTCCTCGCTTCTATGGAAAGACATCTCCAAAGTCTAAGACGTTCAGGGGTTAGGAATCAGCTCGAAAAGTCATGGGTGACTGTTTTTTGGGGACGACCAGGCATTCTGAGAAATGGCTGTACAGTGAACAGCGATTGATAGTTTGGTGTAGTCATCAGGAGGGAGGTCTCGAGCAAAAATCTGAAAATTATCATCCGACGACATACATCTTTGACAGCAAATTTGCAATCGGCAGTTTGGTGTGGTCAGTGATTCCCAATCCACCATACAGTTCGGATCTGGCGGCTTTTAACTTCAAACTGTTCGGTCCAATGAAGAACATTTTTTGGAAACAAATATTTGATGAGAGGACGTGTTGAAAGTGGTTGCGAAGAAGTAGGTACAATATTCAACACAAAGGAGATTGGTGAGTTGGGTTGTACGAACACGCAATTCCATCGCTTGTGACGGGGGATATTTTGTGCAGTACCTTTGTATAAATGATGAGTTAGTTACTCCACCGACTTGTGCAATTTGAATGACGCATGTCAGTAAAAAGAAAAAAAAAAGGTATGACTACTTTTGCATTTTTTTCGATCCAACTCTCGTATTTCATTTTTTGTCCTTTATTATAACTGGAGAAAATTAATAATACCGGAACTGAATCTCATTTTAGTGACCAACGAATTAATGAGTGTTTTTTAAATTCAAACCCAATATATTTATATATTTATAAAATCCAACGAAAAGCACCATATTCCCAATTCAGCTACTTTTATTTCTTAAATAGTGAAAGAACTATTTGTAGTTACCTATAATTTCCAATTCCGTCATATTAATGTTAATAATTATCCACCATGAATCGGTACATAGAGTTTTCAATAAAGACAGCTCTTAAAATTCTTAGGTTAATCGCATTTTCTTCAGCATCAGCCAGATCAGAAATTAAACTGACAATATGTATATCGAGTGTGTAACGAGTGGTTTGTATTTCGTCTGACACCTTTCGTCGAAATAATTATTAGTCGGTACTGGAAATCTCTTCACATTTTTCTTTTTTTATGTAATGTTGGTAGGACAGATTTTATGTGAAAGGACCGACTAACAAATAAAAACTTCCATCATACATACATGCATACATACATACATACATACATACATACATACATACAAACATACATACATACATGCATACATACACAAGCAAATATGCATAATTACGTACACACATGCACAAATAAATAAAAGCACATCTATATGCATGAATGCATATATATTGGTGTATAAATGGATACATATATGGGACCTTATTAAAATACACCCAAAGAATGACGGATAGATCTTTATGAAACATTTGATCCACTAGTTAAATTAATCGCAACAATGATCTAGGGAAGAAAATCTTTGAACATATGACATCCATGTGAACATGTTTGTAGTAGTCTTATTAGGACATAGGGTTTGATAAAATAGATTAACTTCTCTTAGATTAAAATGTGAAGCGTATTGCTTCATACTTTGGAAGATAATATTTCACGATTGAGAGGATATTACCGAATAAACCTGTAATAGTGAAAATTAATAGTAATCTACATTCACACAGCAATTGCCCTGATTGCGTGAGAGAGACACAGAGAGAGGAGAGAAAGGGGAGAGAAAGGGGAGAGACAGAGAGAAAGAGAGAAAGAGAGAGAGAGGAGAGAGAGAGAGAGAGAGAGAGAGAGAGAGAGAGAGAGAGAGAGAGAGAGAGAGAGATGAGGACACAGCTGACTAAATATCCAGTCCGGAAAATATTACTGGTACGTAATGGAGCCATTGGGATTTGAGCACACACAATATTCAGGTACAGAACTAAATATTGTAAGCTGTCTGATCTAACTAGCTACTATTGTCCCTAAGGATAACTAATAATTGTAATGGTAGTAGTTGCTGGTCATGACAAGATCATCAGCAGTTACCCGAAAATGTCAACCAGATATTCCCTTCCTATGAGACATGACAGCGTAACAATAGTTGGAAGCAATGACATTTATAGTATAAGATTGTTCTAGTGGAAATTAAAAATATACCAACGAATGTATTTACTTTTTGGAAAACAAGAAATATTTGTGAAACATAGCGGTTAAAACTTTTATCAAACGCAAATATAATCGTATAAATATTCCATGAGATAGATACCTTAAATGTGTGCACTTACAAGCCAGTTACCCAACGGCCGTTAAACTTTCAGCAAAAGATATAAAAGATAATTTATCCTCAAAAAATGATGCATAGCTAAAATCTTTGTCGCACTTATCTATGTAATGCTAAGAAGGTTGGGGAATCTAAAAGAAAGTGACCCATCATCTAAATACTATTGGTATATTGCTCTTAATGCACACTAATTCCCAGCTCTTAATTTAAAACTGAAGTTTACAAAGAAGAAATTTATTTAATGTATACACTTTTAATATAATTTTGAATTCGCTCTGAATTATATCATTAGACTATTGGTTGTCTCAAAAAACTTCGGTTGTATACAATACGTAATATTCTGAGTAATTAAGTTGTAGAAAAATATATTTATGTATTTTAAAATCTTCTTTATTAAGGATGTGAGTTTGTTTGTCACTTCTATCTCCATGTTCTTTCCTTTTTGCTGGTGTGTGATTTGGAAAATTATGGAGCCAAATGACAAGCACACAAACACAAAACAATACCAGGCAGAAATAATATAACGCTTACTAGTAACAATTGTCTTATATAAAACATGTCAAGCTAAGTATAACATTAGTTTTGTATTCTCATAAAACATCAAATTTGGGAATGTGTATTCAAATGATACAAATTAAAATATTGGTTCCAAAATTTCGCACAAGGCGAGCAAGCTCGGGGAAGGGGATAAGTTGATTACATAGGCCCCAGTACTTAACTGGTACTTTTTTTATTCACCCCGAAAAGATGAAAGGCAAAGTCGACCTCGGCGATATTTGAATTCAGAACGTTAAGATGGACGAAATGTCTTCAAACATTTAGCTCGGCGTGCTAACGTTACTGCCAGCTCACCGCCTTAGTAATATAGTAATGTAGTAATAAAGTAAGTCAAACCTTCAGCGTACGCACAGTAATACTAAACTCATGCCAGAAACCACGACAAAACGATTTGCAAATGACCGATAGAAACATGGCATCAACACTAAAAGAAAAATTAAAGTTCACTGAAAACGAATAAGAATTAAATGTAGCAGTGGCCCTAAAATTTCTCGTCCAATACTAAACAAATCATCGCCACTACAATAATTTCATCCAAGAGATAAAATAAAAGAGCACAAAAAGTCTAAAGGCTGGTTAATCGGTTTCCATGACGCACAAGTGACCGAGGTTTCGTCATTATCTCTTTGTAGGATGACAGTCCGTCGTAGGATTCCTCATTTACAGCTGAGTGAAATGGAACAATGTGAAAAGAAGTGTTTTGCTCAAGAACACAACACACTGCTTAGTTCAGGAATCGAAACCACAATCTTGAGTGCAACACTAACAACTACGCCATGTGCCTTCACATACAACTTATTCACATACAATAATTTCATCTAGAAAAATTAGAAAACAAAGGAAGATAATGCTGAACGGTTGATGGAAGTTAGTAATTAATTGTTCTAAAAGAATGCACTGGATAAATATGACAAAAAGTTTTTGGAAAAAAGTTAAACTCAAGTACATTATGAAACAAATAAAAATGTAACATATTTATGAGATCAATACTGATTTCTAATGGAGACACAGTACCTAGATTGTAGCAGAAGGGAGGAGTTAATTAAAACAGACTCAGTACTTCATTGGTACTCCATTTTATCAACCCGGATTTAGAAATCAAATGTTAATAGATTGAGCACAAATGCCATAAGGCATCTTACCCGACGTTTTCACGATTCTGCATATTGCCGCCCTTCATGTGTTGAATATTACATACGCGCAAGGCGGCGAGCTGGCAGAAGTGTTAGCACGCCAGACGAAATGCTTAGCAGTATTTTGTCTGTCTTGACGTTCTGAGTTCAAATTCCGCCGAGGTCGGCTTTGCCTTTCGGGGTCGATAAATTAAGAACGTGTTGCGTACTGGGGTCGATCTAATCGACTGGCTCCCTCACCCAAAAGTTTTGGGCCTTGTGCCTAGGGTAATAGTTTTCTGTATTTTTAACATAACGGGTTTTGATTCGTGGAACATCTGGAAGCTATCTCTAGCAGAAACAACAAACCTGTCAGGATATCCTTGTTCTGGTTACCTAGCATATATATGTTGAATCAAATGCTGGTGTCTTTCAAATGTTTTACTTATCAATGCAATTGGTAACCGAAGGTTATTCACATCTATCAATTGAATCTTACGCTGAGGCATTACTTTATAATGATGTTACTTGAAGTAATTTCTTCGTAATAATAATTTCAAAATGAGTTGATCGAATATAAATTTATTGAATTATGATCGGATATCGACTGAGGTAACCACACAGCTTACAAACAATTTGATTTTGATGTGAATTATTTCTATATAACTACGAATGACATATATATATATATATATATATATATATATATATATATATATATATATATATATGCATTTGTGTATGCATGCGTGTGTGTTATTTTATTTGTGTAAATGTATACATGCACACACAAGAACACACGTAAATACACACGCAGATATATCTGTGTTTGTATTGTGTGCATATGTATATATATATATAAACATAGGAGAGTACGACAACAACGGTTACAGCATCGAAAACAGAGTTATTTCCTCTAGAGGGCCTCAAATTAACATTCTCTCGGCTACTCCGCTCAAGGAATTATCAGCTAAGATTTGAATGGCAATATGAATTTCTGGAGGGGGAAAAAAGACAAACACAAAACTTCTTACTTCATTTTTGTTTTTTTATTTTTTCGATCTTTCAGTCCAACCTCGCCTCTTCCCAACCTCGTCGTTTCTCTCTCACCTTTTCTACTTTGCATTTCACTCCTCATCAATTTCTCTCTTTCTTTTCTATTTCTTGATATTTTTCATCGGCCAGTTTCGAAGATGGTAAAATATCATGAGACTACAACTGTTTATCTTCTGTCAATCAATCGGGAAGCCTGTAATGTTTTCAGTTGCTGGTGACATCTATTCATAGTTGCCCTCACCGATTTCATTTTTTTTCTTTTTACCCAAGTGTTATTTGGTGTAAGTAAACCATATACCATCTCTCTTCCAAATTCGTAGTGTTGCACAAGTGGCAGTAACACACACACACACACACACACACACACATACACACACATTCGAATATATTTGTATGTATATATATATATGTATATATATATATATATATATATATATATATATATATATATATATATATATATATATATATATATATATATATATATGTATGTATATATAATATATATACGTCTCTAGGCATTTATGTATTTATATAAACATATATATTTACATGGAAATATGTATATATAAGTGATTATATATAAAGAGGTTTTGACTACAATGTTTCACCGAAGATCCTCATATTCTGTAAAAAGAAAATGAAAATATTAGTAAAGAGATGTTGCTCTTGCAAGTGGTAGTAGTAGTAGTAGTAGTAGTAGTAGTAGTAGTAGTAGTAGTAGTAGTAGTAGTAGCAGCAGCAGCAGCAGCAGCAGCAACGGAAACAGCAACAGTCGCAGCACCAGAAGCAGCGATAGAAGTAGTAGTAGTAGCAGTAGTGTAAGGTTTGGTTCGGTTAAAGAATTTCAACTGCAATTTAAGAGTTGGTTTCAGTTTTAAAAAATTGGATGACGACAGTATAACGGGCGAAAGTTAAGGAATTAAAATCTTAAAAGTAGAAAGATAAAACAAGACGTGATTAGGAAAACAAAAATGCTTAATGTTATGTAAAACAATTGATAAGAATGAATGGAAGGCAGGATTTGTAAATGTATTGCTTGACTTCTGTTGAAATCAGAGAGGAAAAGAAAGGTGTAGTGTGTTATTCTGCGTCGATTATGATGCAAGCACCAGCCTAGGGGTGGTGACTCTCAGAACAGTTAAACTGATAAGTAAATACAGTAAGATATTCATTCTTTTATTCTTTTACTTGTTTCAGTCACTAGACTGCGGCCATGCTCGGGTACACCTTGAAGAATTTTAGTCGAATGAAGCGAACTCAATACATTAAAAAAAAGTTTTAAAGCTTGGTACTTATCCTGTCGGTCTCTTTGCCGAAGTACTAAGTTACAGGGACTTAAACACATCAATACCGGTTGTCAATCGGTGGTGGGGGACAAACAGACCCGCGCACACATTATATATATATATATATATATATATATATATATATATATATATATATATATATATATATGTATGTATGTATGTATGTATGTATGTATGTATATGACGGGTCTTTTTCAGTTTCCGTCTATTAAGTTCACTCACAAGGTTTTGGTCGGCCCGAGGCTTTAATAGAAGACACTTGCCCAAGTATTCACTGCCTGAAAGTTTATTTTAACTAATGATATATACAGGCATATATATATATATATATGTATATATATATGCGTCGCTGTTGATGTGGAAGTTGCCAATAGGAGACAGTATCCTTAGTCGTTGTCAATAAATATTTGCTTGAGAGGGCACATTGCGAGAACATGCGATCAAATCACACCGGAATGAGTAAACACATCATCAATATTTCCAAACGCCTAAAAATCAATATTTCAACGATCCGTAGCTCAATGAAGAATAAATCCAAAGTCTACATAATGTAGCTTTTCTCTAGAATAGACCAGTCTAAACAAATATTTGTTGTTGTTGATGTTGTTGTGTAATCGCAGAGCAACTGTACTGGATAGTGGTAATCGATTGAACACGATACACGGCCTACTGCCTTATAGTCTCACTTATTCTGTGTCTCCGCCTAGCTGAGATCTATACAAGCAACGATAACACGTATAGGCTGAAATGTTACTCTTTGGATATTCAGCAGTCTCTCCAGTCTGTCCAGTAAAGGTCTATGCTCGTAGATTCTAGAGGTGGCTAGGGCAAGCGTGGGTCGAGAAAAGCCGACTCAGTCAGACAGCGATGATTTCTTTGGTCTTTTGCACTTAAAAACACTTTTATAGGCATTTTAAGGCCCAACCCATACATTATTGTATCACACGTTTGTATATTTGCTGACGCATTTTTGCATCTCATGAATGTATCGTTTGATCAGTATTCTAGCTGTGCACACCCTTTGTCTTTCTTCTGGCAAGACTTAACTGCAATTTCGCTGATCGAGCAGTCGGATAAAGGCTTCCAATATAGTTCGAGTTTAAGCCAGTGATCATTATCGACGAAACCAATTTACTAGGATCAGTAAATTGTAGTTCGGTTAAGATTATAATCAAGATTTAATATTTTAGTATTTCCCTAAATATAACGTGTTTTGTTGTCCAATTGCTGTCTTCTTATAGCTTTCATCATTTTTGCTGGAGTCTTTACTTGCACATGCTGAATGTCAAAGCTTTAATCGTGAACCAGCTCTGGGGACTGTTGTTTTTCGGGATATGAATAACAATAGACCTCACCTCTTATCTTTCATATCTGGAAATATTCGGCAAACATGTAATAACTTCCTTCCCCCGCGAAACAACGAATTATATGGCATATCCCAAAAGGTAAAGGTAAATCAATGTTTTTTTTTTTTTCTGCATACTTATGTTTTGTTGTTATTTGTGAAAGCTTCGTTCATTGTTGGGAGCAAACTGCATAGACTGCGTACAAGTATTACAGCAGTTTAAACAGAATACTTATTCATTTTGACGGATCCAAGTTATTTAAACACTCAACAGAGACAAAAATTTCAAATTATTTTGGTGATGGTATTTTCTCGAAGAAACGAGAGTTTCGGAATAAGAATATAATAGGGTTATTTTAGATAGTGATTGAAACTACAATAATTGTGTTCTTCACCCCTCACCCCAGAAGTACAGTAAATATCCCATTAGAATATGCAAATTATTGGGCACCAAAAGTATTACAAGATTGACTTATGTAATACAATGACGACGATTTAATAAAAAATATATTAAAACCTAAATTAATATAATACAATGATATAGTTCTAGCATTACCCGTGAAAATTCCACAGTTATTTTGAAAACTTAAGATTGGTGGGAGTTTATAGAGAACCATGAAATGCCTTCCTTTTAAAGGAAGTATTTTTTCTGCAACAAATGAGCTTTTTACATGGTGTTAAATTCATATGTTTTGTAGTTGAAAGTGAAGTCTTAAGTAAGAACAACTTAGTAAGTTTTATTTCTTTGTTATACACTTGTTACTCTTCTACCTTGAGAGTTGTTATCTATTATTTATCACTTTATCTCAAGAAGTAATCGATATGGCTATGGAAAAAAAAAATCCCAGATATGATTTATCTATTGTACTACTCTGCTATAGTATGACTACTTGAGAAAGCTTTATCAAATTTTAATGAACTGTATTACATCCTAATTTTCAGATCTGAGAAAAGTTGATTTAGTTAAACTTGAACCAGTGGCGTCCTCGTTTGGACTCCTAGATACATTTCTGACTCCTTATTCCTTCTAGTCATGTTAAGCTAACTGAAAAAATTACGCAGAACAAAACGAATATCAGTGATATTTCCGGACAGAACATCACCTTTCACCTTAGTGGTAAAGTCCACTGAGTCTTTGCTTTTTATTCCAGCTCATCTCGAACTAAGGGTACTTATATTAAATGTCACTTTTGCTATGAATATCGTTCCTTACTCCGGGGTATTACATATCTAGGATTACATGATCTAATGTGTCACTGATTTTTCAAAGCAATAGAGTATATATTTAAGGACGATTTGGCTATAATTTCTAGCAGATCTAACAACTACAATACAGCTCTTTCGTTTGTTCGAAGTCTCACCAGTTAAAGACAGAGGAAGATGTGTACATACCTCTACTTTCACGTGCTGATTCCTCTCTCGACACACTCCTTCTAATTAGTCCTTTCAAAATCAATTGGACACAAGATCAATTGCCTCAGTATGGACGTAAAGACGCTCCAGTATATTGTTCGAAAAGTCCACTTGGATGTGGCGGGAATTGAATGGAGCTGCAATACATCTATTTATTGCAGTTTTGTGGAAAGGTAATGCTTTCTACTTAACCATAAAATCTCCTGTCAATTTAAGATTGTAGCAAACATTAGTGCTTGTATGTGGTCGTTCGACCAGCTAAAAATTGCAGCCCAACTCATTTAAATTACTCTCTTCGATCTGAAAGAAGAAAAGGATACCTTAGATAATATAATCCCTTATATTCTTAAAAAAGTAAGGAGGGCTATGATTAGAAAGTCTTTCATCATAGGCTAATATGGAGATAGATAATAACAACTACAACCAAATTATATAACTATGACTCGAAAATGACCAAGCTGCAATGATGTGGAGAAGGTTTTTGTACCTTAAGAAATAATTGAAAATGAATTTAACAATTTCTACACATGATTTCCAATCAAGTCATTTGCTTGACAAGTACAACTCTGAAAAGAAAACATTGCCACCAGGAAAAAGACTTTTTATAAAATACATGATGACCATAACCACCTCAACTAACACACTAACAACATCATTCTTAACATCACCAACACCGTTACAATTATCAAACGAAAATGCTCCTGACTGCTTAAATATTCGGAATAATTGTTCCCACCTCAAATATTATCAAAGTCAGTCTCATTACAAACTTCACAACGATTATCGCTTCTAGTTATAATTTACTCAGCTGTCACCACAATCACCACCACCAACAACAGCAACGAACGAATAAAACCACCTGTACATAGTAATTCTATCTACTTAAAACTGTGGCCAAGTATTTCTTAAAACACACTCGAACCTATCAAAAATGGATCATATGTAAGACTATAATAGACAATATATTATACAATTAGGTATACACAGTCTGAAGAAAAATTTTAACAGGATGGTAATGGCTGGAACACCTTGGCCGTATGTCGGTTCAATCAAACCAGTGCTGGTGCTAAAGAGCCGTAACAACAACAACAACATTATTTACAGCAGCACGTGAGCAATACCGCAGCAATAACAATAACATTGATGTCACATAACCGAATCAGTTAGCTTACAATGTCTTTACCACGAGCATCAATCGTTCCCCGCAAATACCAATAACAGCAATATCGGCCACACGCTTCAAATTAACGTAAAAGTAACCGCTACCCATAACATCATTCAGAACACTCGATACCACTACATCACTATCAAAGCATTCATAATGAACAATGTGATCCACGTCAACGATAAAAATCATGCAAAAGTTTGAGACAAGTCACATATGTGACATAATGCAAGATTTTTTTTCATAATGTTCAACAAAGTCTTTCTCCCCATGCCTTCATTATCGGAATATCTCCACCTTGTCCTATTTGTAGCTAGATATCGATTGAGTTGAATATCTTTCGTGTGAGAGATATGTTTTCCCTACATTTATTATTAATATTTTCTCCCCATCCTACTCCATTCTATCGCTAGCCACCAGATGCCAAGCAGAAATTGTGAATAAATACCGGTTGGAGGCTTTTGTCTTCAAACATATATTTGTTTCGATGCCGACTGTTTCAGCTTCCTCGAGCCTTTCCTTTGCTTTATTCTTTTTATTTATTTATTTATTTATTTATATTTTTATAGTTCTTGATTTTTTAAAATAATTGTTCCTGTTCTCTGTTTTCCTGCTCTGACATTGCTATTAATATTGAAGGTGAAGTAATATGCAAGAGTACAAGTGTAGAATAAATTCTTAATAACGATCTGTCACAACGATTTTAGTTGGGTTATTTAAATATGTTGGTTGGAAACAAAGTTGGGTGGAAGCAAAGATGATCTGTAAATTCTTATTGTGTTGGAACATCGCTGAATAATGTGTAACGTAGCGTGCGGGAGCCTTGGTAAAGTACTAAAGAGAACCTCTTGTATACGATAAGAATAGAAATAACCATAAAAAATGCATCAGGACGTGAACATATTTAGATGTGTAAACATCTGACTAACTAATTCGAGTGACTGAGAATGATGAAATCAGTTTCAAATGGGTCTTTTACAATACATGTGTTGCTTGCTTAGTGTCCTGTTGGAAACAGGATAGAACAGAGATTGAATAACTTGTAACCAACTGCAGTCAGAACAAGTTTAACCCTTGAAATGTTATTAATTGAACATATGTAAATATGCTTTCTCTATAATTGTTAGACTTCCAAATTTCTTGAATTGTGCGAATTTACTGTCAGTTTCCAAGATTTTACTTACAGTACAGGAATGATGATTCATTGTTGCTCTAACAAGCCAATGTCTTACAAACCAGTCACATTTCTGCTCAATTCTATTTCCAATCAAATTAAACAATCCAATTAAATCGTTCTGAGAGAACGAATGAGTTGGGACAGGGATCAAAACGTAAAAGAACAAACATGTAAAACTTCGCCATTGGGTACCTTCATTCGCTGCCCCAAAGAAAGGCAGAACAACCTTAGTAAAAATCAGCAATAACAGAAGCAAGACAAAAAAAAATTGATTCATATTGTGTCATGAGATTTCAAATAGTCGATAAAGAAAATAGAAACAACTCTCGTAGTTTACTGTTATTGTAGCAGATTGTGAATTAAGCAGAATATTATATGGTCAAATAGAAAGTTATATATTGTGACAAGTGTATATGAAAACATATAGTTGTGTATGATAAACTAGATTGCACGTAAACAGAACAAATAAGGTAAGAATTGTGAAATAGGTTAACCTCTCAAACATGAGTTATACATTCCCAGCATCTGAACATAGCTTTAACACTAGAGTGACTACTGATAATTCTTCACATTTCCATAATGAGCTTCGTAGGGGATAGAAACAAAAATGAAAGCCTTAAGGAATTTTACATTTTAAGAACATTATAGAACATTATTGGATATAAGCAATTACTATTTCAAACGGTTTAAGCGACTTTCTAGGACCCGCTTGTCAATAATGTTTTTTCTGCATTGTGATAATTAAGGAGTTATTCTGGATGAAAGTAAAAATATGATTTCATATAGTCAATATTAGTATTTAGATAGAATGTTGTATGTTATTAGTATAAAACTACTATGTCTAACGTTCATGAAAACCCTAAAGCAAATAGGGTTTCCTGTATGACGACGAGATTAGATGTTTTAGAAGGTAGTGAACTGTTAAATTATGGTTGATGGACGACCTTAAATAGTATATGGTATATAGTTTAATGTACTTCCACTCCTGACAACTTGCCGCTTTACCATAAGTAAACATTTTAAAGTACATGGTGATACTTAATTCCTACTAATCTGGCATTCGTACATCACCTTCATGTGACGGAGCACTTTTATTTCCGCTTGTAACTGGCCTCTTTGATGTAAGGTCACAGATTTATAAAGGTGGATAATGAGATTATTCGATATTAACTAGTGTAAATTGGCTTTAATTGAGAATTTGAACAAGTTTGTAAAGTCAAGTGAGTAATAGTTTGCAATATGCTCTGTAGTAGTCATGTATCTGATCCCTACTCACATACTAATTAAAGGTGTTTTAACTAATTCCAAACTTTCATTCGAGGATCACTATAATATTTTAATACCTCACTTTTGCTGCTGTGTTTTGTACAAAAACTGTAGCAATGCTACATCACCACATTGTTTTCTGTTTTATCCATCCATCCATCCATCTGAGTTACAGGCATAATACAAAGTCCACTGTGCCATTTGGATGCCTTTAATAGAGTTCAATATGTTACAAGAATTAACATACTGCTTTGCAGACGTTTAGGCCTGGTATGAACTGCATGAATATTACCAGACTGGAAGAGCCTGAAAAGGTCATAAGCGACGCTTTTCTTGTCAGAATCGCCTATTAAAGTATGAAACTGGTAGCTGGCAGTACTGAAGAAAAATCCTGAGAGTGATATACAAAGTGGTGGGGTGAGACTTAAATATATACTAAAATGCACTTGATTAAACGCACTAAATACAAAGTCACCTGATATGCCCCAACATTCGAATGGTTATGAGACTTACTACCACCACTGCAGTGCCAAAACCGCAACAACAATTACTTGAGCGATTTACGTTTACACATTGAGTACAAGTTGCAACTAAATAGTAATTTAAAATAATATTTTATTTTTATATTCATATCGAAATAGAAATATCGATGAGTGTGACTGAAAGGTCTTGCTTTTATATTTATCATGACTATTCAATGAAACATTACTAGTTCGGAAATGTTCACTTCCACCAAGTTCGTCTACTTTTAGTAATGGTTGCATGGAAGTACACAGAAACATTCATATTTAAACTTCCAAAAATGTCACGCCGACCTGGATTTCTGTTAGGTTCTGTTTTAAAGTTTGATTCCAGTCTAAAAGTAATATTCCTATCGGAGAAACATATGCAGAAATTTGATGTCTTAAATGTTATACATGAACTCATCTACGTGTATAAATATTACATGAATATATAAAATATAACATGCCTATGCATATTAATGCATATATGTGCCTGGATGTTAATACACGAAAAGCCAACAAACAAAACAAAAGTACTGTGTGTATATATATACATATGTATATACAACTAGATGTTTACGTGCGAGCACTAGTGTAGGAAAGAATACATTTATGATTGTAATGAACAAAACTATTAGTTGTTCATATTTTGGCCTTCCTATGACTCTAGCGTTTATTACATTGGGTTTTCTGGTCCCTTATCATATTCCTCTTGAGACTATCTAGTTAATTGGTCATTCGTGAAATATCTCCATGAAGGTTTAATGGGCAAACGTGGCTGTATTCAGAAAAATGCCTATTGTGAATTATGAATATTGTTTTTCTCTCGATGAAATGCGATTATGTCAAAGGAAACTACTGTAATCCGCAAGTTCCATAGTTAATATGCATATGTTGGAAATGTTTTATCCATGTCAGGGTTTGGCTGGTGCCAAGAGAAAAACCAATAAATTCAGCATGATGGTTGGTGTGTATTATAAAATAATTCAAAGGTGTTTGGTTTCTCTGTTGCCTATAAGCATATTTAAAATACACTGTTTTCCCAAGCTACCGTCTCATTTCGCTGTTAAGATCCAACCCAGTTCTGTTTTAAAACCATTTCCCTTTCTTTTATCATGCTGCTTGCATATTGTTTATATTTATTGATGATTTGACAGCAATTATTCAAAGATGCATAATATATGTTTAGATCAACACCAGGATGGAATTGCTAAAGTTGTCTTAAAGCATGATGCTGCAGATACAACTATAATAATAATAATAAAAAAACTCTTCTACTCTCTGTTTTTTTTTTTTGATAGATTAAATGTTAGTCATCTCATAAAGCTGAATCATTTCCTTATAATCACATGGCATATATATGTGTGTGTGTGTGTGTGTGTGTGTGTATACGCACACACACACACACACACACACACACACATACACACACACATATATATATATATATATACACTGAAAGAGAGTGGTAGGTTTATAGGTAAATAGATAGATAGATATCAGAGAGATAGACAGACAGATAAACATGTGCTTCCGAAGAAGCATCTTAACTCAGCGAAAACAAGATATTTTCCCTCTGAAATTGGTCAATAAATAATAAAAATAATCAGAAGTATATCAATGTCTATGTGAGAGGGTCAATAGAACTAATACTAATACTAAAACACTCTTCAACTGCAGCGAGAGTCTTTTCATCAGTTAATCTTTCCAGATTTTATACAATGTAAGTATACGTGCATGTGTACGTGCGTGTGTATGCACGCGCGTATTTGTGTATGTATGTATTTCTTTGATCCTAAGGTGAAAACAAAGCGAAGCTGTTTGTTGTGTGATATTACTTATAGGTATGGCTTAAATCTATAGAACTTGAGCATTGTCTACTTCACCCTGATGTAAAGCATCATGAGAGATTACGAATATTAGGAAACACAGAGCAGGAAAATCTTGCTGGAAGATTTAAATTGTCTTCTTTTCTTTTCTGCTGATGATGTGACCCTCAGTATTTATAATGATGTTAGAGATGAAAATTATGATGGCTATTTATTTGAGTGAAGACAAATATGTCGTAAATGTGGCTACGGTCTTTATAGTCAGTGTTGTATGATGAACAAAGACAGTCTTGTAACATTTGTCATAAAACATTTGCTATAAGTAGATATTTAAGATACTTCTATGAAATATAATTTCTTGCCAACTAGTTTGATAAATACAAATGACGACTCAATATCTTAAATTTTTGTGACTAAGATTATATATAAAAGTATTTCCAAGCAGAGCATATATATGTGTATTTTTGACGTCATATTTGCCGAAAATGGCGATTTTCTTCAGAGCAGACTGTTGGTCTCGCTCAGCTATTCGTCTGCGTTACTATAGGGACAAATGTCTCAGAGGAGTATGACCATAATGCTATGTTTTATTGAATGAACGAAATAACAAAAAAAAAAAAAAATGTCTGCTATGGCAAGCATATTATATAGATCTCTTTTTGGCAGCTGTATAAAACAAGCAAAATGATTGCAACTGTGTCTTCAATAAATGTACACACAATCACTTCGGCTATGCTCTTTATGTCGTCTATCGATTACATGCTGGAGTGGATTACATTTTAACAATTTTTGTATATCGTGACATGTACTGTATAATTGAAGCTTCGTGCAACTAGACTGGCGTGGTTTCACTTGCGGAGTGAAATCGATTCACTTCGTTTGCCCTACAAATAGGAATGTTATGAACGTAACAAAAAATATATATAGGACCGTGATCGTAAAGAAAGCATGAATGTTCAAACTGATCGTAAGCAAGCAGATATAAGCTTGTGATAATATGGCTGCATGGGTTTATTTATTAAAAACAGGCACTTCTTACGTCATAAAATAATTTGGAGGAATGACTCCTTGGCTAATAGTAAACGTTCAGCATTGTCGTAATGATAAATGGAATTATTTCTACATGCTGGAATTATCCAGAAATATCAGAAATTTACCATTACTTTATTAGTGATTACTAAAATGGTTATAACACTGGACTAAAGGGAATGATAATGAAATACAAATTGAGAAAAGTTGTAATTCATTATTCGCTGCTCCAGGATTTATACTTGGGTAAAATTGGAAAGCGAGGAGTAAAATTAAGTTATAACCAACAAATAAATATGCAAAAATGAAAATATTTTTATAGAATCTGGACGGCTGCATCACTCCGTTTATTAAAAACAGATATATGATAATTCGTAAGTTTCAAAGGAAATATAAATTTTCCAGAAACTTAGATGTACTTACTTTAAAATCTTTTAAGGT
>NC_142928.1:56954646-56982146 GCF_046866305.1 Octopus bimaculoides
TGTGCATGTACGTATACACAGATAGTGCATGGTAACATGGAATCCAGTACAACCTGAAACATAGTCGGATTGTTAGTGATTAAAGCGGCACTCCCACCACGCTACTTTGGTTTGGAAGGTTGTTAGAAACCCAGCAGGATTAAAAGCAAAACCTAGCGCAGCCTCAAAGGCTATCTAGCAATAGCACGGGTACGCAGAAATTCTGGGATGTTGCTCGTAATGTTCAGGCTGCTGCTGATGAAAATGACAGCAAGAAGCTTTACCGTCTTATGAAGCAAGTGTATGGGCCTAAGAGCTCTGCATCAGCTCTTTTGCTTTCCAAAGAGTTTTCTACTCTATTTACTAAAATAGAGAAATCACAGGTAGCTGGATTGAAAACTTCTCTAAACCCCTAAACCATAAGTCAGTTGTGCATGAAACAGTGATTGGTACTATGCAACAAAGACCTATCACTGGCTCCTTAAATTCCACGCCCCGAATAGATGAGGTAATGAGAGCAATAAGTAAATTGAATCTTGGTAGGGAACCGGGAAGGGATGGAATTTGTGCTGAGGTCTTGTGATTTGGTGGCGATTACATCACACAATCCCTTCATGAACTTATTAGTGTAGTCTAGAGGGATGGTGTAATGCCTAAAAACTGGAAAGAATCAATTATTCTTCCTCTCTATAAAGTAAAAGGAGCCAGAATGATGGGTGCTAACTACAGAAGTATTGCTCTACTATCAGCTACTGGCAAGGTTCTGGCAAATACTCTTCTTACCTGCCTGAATGTGTGTCTCGTAAATGATGTCCTATCTGAATCTCAATGTGACTTCCAATCTGGTAGAGGGACAATGGTTATGATTTTTATAGCAAGACAGATGCAAAAGTGCTATGAGCAGAATATGGACCTTGCCCATTGGTTTAACCAAGACTTTTGATATTGTGAATAGGGCCTTACTATGCACAATACTTGGCAAATTTGGATGTCCGGATCATTTTGTATCTATTAAGAAATCATTTCATGATGAGATGGAGTCTTGAGTCAATGTTGGTGGTGGCATGGCGGGACCCATTCTTGTAGCAACTGGTACTTAATTTATCGTCCTCAAAAGGATAAAAAGCAAAGTTGACCTCACCGCCTTTCGAACACAAATATTGTTCCATAAAGGTGCATAATGGAACAATTGTCACTCTCTATAATATCACACACACACACACACACACACACACACACACACACACACACACACACACACACACACACATACACACACACTATATATTTATATATATATATATATATATATATATATATATATATATATGTGTGTGTGTAAGAAAATTAAAAAAAAGGAAAATACACACACTTTACATAGTTTTAATATAATTTTTATTATATCGACCGGTTTCGCTTTCGCTATTCATGATATTATGGTTTACTTATTTGAATATGTATTTTCTTAAGAAGAAATTCTTGTCCATGTTGTGTGTGATGATATTTACGAGTGAATGGCTTCATAAGTAAAAGAATAGGGGGAGGTAATTGGTAATAGTTATTATTGTTGTTGTTGTGGGCAAAGGATATAACTGTTCAGCTTTCGGTTAGAAGAGGGGAATATATATGTGTACACACACACACACACACACACACACACAAAAAGGTGATGTAATCGTGAATTGAAATATGTAAAAAAAGTAAAAGTATTTATGAGTGCATATTAAGACGTATTCTGTATTTTTCAATGAAAAAAGTTTCTTTATGTGAACGTTCTTGTGGAGAGATTGTGTCTTTGCACTGGTAGAAGGGGAAGACTAAAATTTGGTTTGATGTTATCTGCACATTTTTTTATATGTTCAGTGAGAGGAATTTGTCTGTACTACGGGAAACGGATTTGCTCCTTATGTAGAGTGGTTCTCCTTCTCAAGGTCATACTCGTTTGTCCAATATAGTTATGTCCGTAACCCGAGCAAGTTATTACATAAATTAGGTTCTCAGAGGCACAAGTGAAGTTAGTTTTAATTGTGAACCTCTGCCCTTGTTTGAAAAGGAAATCCAAGCCTTCAAGTAAGTTGGGGCAGGTTCCACGGTTTGAACGTCCACATTTTTTAACTGTTGGCTTCGTGTTTTTTTTTTGTAGAGATTCGCATTGTGTGTATACATATAGATATAGATATGTGCTATATTATAGAAAGAGAAAATTGTTCCATCATGCATCTTCGTGGGATAATAACCTCATTTAATTTTATGAACTAAACATGAAGACCTGTTTAACGAAATATTGTATAGTTGTGTTTTCCCTAAAACTAATGATGTCGGATGGAGTTGTTTGGGTAGCAGCCATTCGAAAATTCAAATCACACCGACAGCGATTCAGTTGCATTAAAATATTGTTTGGCAATTTCTTACAAAGCGGCAATCAATTTCTTTTTTCTAGAGGCACATACTCTCTTGGGTAGTGAATCTATCATTTACTCTTGTGGAATGTAATAATGTTGAAGGTAATGTTAAAAAACTTACCACTTCCTTTGCTTCCTAACTCGCAAAGCAAAAAATAATGCTTCGGAATGTGGTTGAAAATCCTCTGGCATAAAATGGTCAAAACCTCTACTGTTCATTTGCTAATACGTACTGGTAGTCCTTGAATATTTCGTTGCTACTCTATTTGATGGAATATTTTATTTTTTTATCTTGTGTAGGAGCGCAATACTAGCGGTCATCTTACTTGCTTCAATCTTTCCGTAAGAAATTTCTACTGAGTTATTGAAGGTTGCTTATTAGCTATCCGTTTAGATGAGGGGTATGGCGTGGTTTAACTCTTATTAAAAACATGTTAAACTTTGAAATTTTAATTCACCAAGAAGTCTGGCTATGTTCCTATTGGACTTTATCTTGGTATAGGTTTAGCTTTGTATCTATGGGGCTTTATTTTAAAATCTATTGTTATCGTAAAATTAAGTATGATACATTTTCTACTCACAGTGAAGCAAACTCACTTTCTACGAAACAGAAGTAGTACAAGGAAAGCCACAGGGATTTGATATCAATTTAAAAGGAGTGATATACAAATCATCTGGATAAATGCTACTGAGAACCAAAAGCAACAATTAAACAAGTCAACGTTAATTCTTTAAAAATGATGATAAGCTGTTTTTTCAATGGTAGTTTGCAAAACAAATTGCAAAGTAAATATTATATGATGTCAACCAGAAGGTAACAATGAAGGTAACCGAACATTATTAAATGTGAGCAATGTCAGCTCAAGATAACATGTTCAGAGAGCAAGAAAACCAACTCGTGTCCTCATCAAAAAAACACATATTACTAATGCGTCAATGGAAGAGCTCATACGTGAACACTAGGCCAAATCTCACTCAAAGTATAGTTCCGCCTTAAAAAAGACAATATATTAAATACTATAGCCGCTTATTACTATAAAACGTCAGTATGGCCACAACTGATATATTTTTAATCACAGTTATGTTCCAAAAGGTTAAAACAGTAGAAACAGGAACAAATGCTTATAACTATACAGGTAACTAAAAAATTAGCGAAAGTATAATAGTATAATACATGTTAGCACATGAGTTATAGCACAAACGCACGCACACGAGTTCACATATTCGTTCGAAGGTAACGACGCTCCTCTGAATTTTTCCATATATGTATTCCTTCAATGCATGTGTGTGTGTGTATGTGTATATGTGTGTGTGCGTTTGTGTGTGTGTGCGCGCGCGCGCATGCGTTGCAGAAACATATGACTCTGGGTAGTCTTAACATATTTAATAGAGTTAGATCATATTTTCGCATGAGCTCCTTACGGTCTGTTGAGAACTATAAGGTGCTTAATTCCATCATAATCATCAACGTTTCTTTATGCCACAGTCTCATCAACAGAATGTAAATTACTGTTGGCGTGTGTAACTGCCTCATTTTATGAACGACAAATGTGATATCTCTAGCATTTATCTTCCAAATTTGTTTAGACGTTTTCGATGTTTTGACTGGCATATGAAATTCGATTGTTAGTTGTATGCGTCATTAGTCACAATAACATTATACATAATATGCATTGAAAATTCACATATCATACACAAAATATACTGTCAATCAAAATGCACAGTAACCACACTTTTAGGAGAACGGCTCTTCAAGGATCTCAAATGAAGAGAAAATGCATCATACTAAATCTAAAACCACCACTAATAGTATACTACAGAAACATTAAAATTGAAAATCCCCTTATTAGCAACGAACTACATGCCTTTTATATTAAAAAAATAGCACAGTTGACCAACGTGGTTAATACTTTTGATTGCAATGGAGAAAGTTGTAAACTTCATAACTCCTACTATTAAATTGGCCATTGTATGCTTTATGCATGTACGACATAAAGAAATCTAATACTCCGTAAAACAGAAAACGAAAACTAGGGTGTAAGTTATAAGCGGATAACAGATGCATACTGTATGAAACGGTTCCAGTGTTAAAACTAAAACATAATAACCCGGCCTCCAATATTTTTTTAAAGAAAAAAGCTGTTTCATACACATACATTTACTGAATGTATGTGTGCGCGCGCGTGTGTATCGTTTGTAGAAAAAACATATATCCGAAGCGCCCTCCAAAATGTAGAGCAGTTAATATTATAAAGGGGGAGGCAACCCCATAAACCTATTATGATATATATATATATATATATATATATATATATATATATATATATATATATACATCTGCAAACAATAGAGAGATGAAAGATAAATAGACACATAGATAGATATTACGAAATTATAAGTTCATCTATATATTTTCAACATGTATGAAATACGATACTTAAGCCTAGAGAATGTTAAGTGTTCAATACTTCAAAATGTACTCACCTCTGGTAATGAGTAGGAATATTCAAGTAGTTGATAATCGAGGGCTGGGATATAGATGTTTACAATACAATTTATAATTATTTATTGAGGTTCTTCACAAAAATACCAAGACGTTCCATGAAATAAATTGGAAATAGTATTTTGTTTTTCTTGCTATGCATTGTTTATTTGAATCGATATTTTTAATCATGTTATTCGACGTATCGAGAATTCCTCAAGGTTTGGACGTACGGATATATATACATGTGACTATGTATGAATATGAAAGCGTATTGTTTTAGTACGCGCGCGCAAGCACTCACACACCTATCTATAACTATTACATAGATGTATGTATTTATACACTCACACACAAACACACATATATATATCTTTGTATGTGTTTGATATATATATATATATATATATATATATATATATATATATATATATATATATATATATATATATATATATATATATATGTATATATATATATATATATATGTATATATATATATATACATCCATATAAGTTTGTATATATGAATTTCTTGAGATTCACTGGAGTATGCGTGTTTACATCGATTCACAAATAGAGACGAATATATATACATAAACCTGATCTAACTCCTAAAGCTTGCATTTGTTTCCGCAAGGACCCCACCACACACACACACACACACACACACACACACACATATGTATATGTGCATGTATGTGTATGTGTGTATGTATATGTGTGTGTATCGTGTGGTGTATGTGTGTATGTATGTGTGTGTGTGTGTGTGTGTGTGTGTGTGTGTGTGTGTGTGTGTGTGTGTGTGTGTGGAAGTGTCCTCGTGTTGTGTACATGTAGTATATATACATGTTTGTGGCCTTGGTAAATTCGTGCAAGCAGAAATGTATTTGACTTCATACCTTATATTTAATTCGGCGCGTCACATGTCTGTTCAAATCTCTGCAATAGCTATTTCCACGTTTCAACATGACTATTATTAATCGTGACTTGTCTATGTAGTCATCTTGATTCAAAGCCTTACAGTTGTGTGACCCATTTGATATTATATTTGATCACTAATAAAAGAATCAGCTATGATAAGATTTTATTATATGTTGAATTTCCTCACATTCTTTGAAACATAATTTGAATGTTGTCAACAGATTTATTTCATTTGAAGTTGTTGGATGCAATTGATTGTTGAGGTTATCGATGATGTCGAGTACTTTCATAATAAATGCCAGGAATTGGCTCTATTTTGAAGTTAATCAGAAGTAATGATACTATAAGGCAGCATGGAATAAGATAAGCTCAGTACTTTTACTCAACATTGAATGATGTAGAGTTTATCTGTGAAATAGATGTTTCAACTCTCAGGCTCGTTCCTAAACGCTGGTTCCAATCTATGAAGCTTCATCCGATGTTCGTTTTCTTTCCTGGATCCTTTACTTTCCTAGTACGTCTGGATAATGATGGAGTGTTTCCTAGCTGGTAATGGCGAAACAAGCCCTTTAAGTTGGTTTTGTAAAATATTCCTCGGAAAACTTAGATAGAAAGTTCAGGTGTTGATAATGGATATATAGATACGGTAGTGCGAGAAAGACATTTTTTGCAAGAATATTTTTTTACATTTCTGTTATTTGGTGGGTTGTACCATATGTCGCTCTGCTTCTTGTGTGATTAGGGTAGTTGTTCTACACATCTAACAATGATTAGTAGTTGAGGTTTTGCACAGAGTTGCAGTACTAGTCGGAACAACAGGATGCCTTTTCTCCCCAGGTAAAGAGCTTATCCTGTTATAGGTGTTGCATATGACGTGTTTGATGACATTAGGTGGGTGTTTCATTAAGGCATATAGTTTTATTTTCTAATTTGGACAGAATTGAAAGTAAAAGAGCTGTAGATTCATATTGTTCGACACATTGATTCATTATTTATGTCACTGAAAATCATACAGTTTCACTGGAAACACTTCCTATAAATGCATAAATACACGCACACGCCGACAAACATGTACGAATACATACACGCGCGCACACATACACATAAACACATAGACACATACGCCCTCCCCCGCACACCCCCGTACCCCCCGCACACACCCGTGCCCCCCGCACACCCCCGTTCACCCCCTCATCCCCCGTTCACCCCCTCATCCCCCGTTCACCCCCTCATCCCCCGTTCACCCCCACGCCCCCCACACATATATGTGTCTGCGAATATATTGATGTATACCAGATCATATATACAAGATCATACCATATATACAAGATCATACCATATTTGTTTTATAGCATAGGAAAATATATAGACATATATGCTTTTAAAGAGATATTTATATATTTGTAATGTGCTAGTGCACTCAGGGAGATTGCTTCATGTATAAGCAATTATCCAAACTTAATACTTAGGAAGAATATAATGCTGTCACTGTACGTGTGTGTTTGAGTATAGTTCTTTTCTCCGTACAAATATCAATGGAAGATTTCTAAATATACTGCGCAGCAGTTCGGTACACTGGACTTCATTCTTCC
This sequence comes from Octopus bimaculoides, assembly GCF_046866305.1. NCBI lineage: Eukaryota > Metazoa > Mollusca > Cephalopoda > Octopoda > Octopodidae > Octopus > Octopus bimaculoides. Next base: position 56,962,026 of record NC_142928.1, read on the forward strand.
CGTCGTTTTGTAATACATGATCACCCGAGAATATATTCAAATACTTTAGACATGTTCATGTCTTTCTTTATGTTTCGAGTCTACGCTCGTCAACAGAACCACGAGGCACTAAACAGAGAGAGAATGAAAAAAATTTTGGAGCTAGCGGTCAATCATGGCGACTAGTTGAACAAGGTAGTAAGACAGGAAAGCTAGGAAGAAAGGGAGATAATAAAATACTGGTGATCCCAAAACGCGGGTACGCGTACGTGTGTGTTTGTAAGAGTTTGTGTGGGCATGTGGATAGGGGATGGTGACTGTGACGTGTGGATGTGTGTGCGTCTGTAATGTGTGGGTGGATGATGATGTGGGTGCTTGGAAGTCGTCAGTGCTAGTGTGTGCGCAGTGGTGTGCGGGTGGTGTGATGTGGTATGGTGGTGTTATGTGGTATGGTGGTGTGTGGTGTGGCGGTGTTGGGGATGAGATGGTGGGGTGTGGGTTTAGGGTGAGGTTGTGGGCTGAGAATGTGGGTTGAGGCGAGGATGTGAGGGAGAGATGAGGTATGTGGGAGTGGGATGCGTGAGGGTGGGGTGGACATATATATATATATACTCATACCAACATATTCCAGCATATTTTCACATATATACTAGGTTTATTGTATTTTATGCAAGGATCGAAATATATGATAGTCTATATCAAAGACAGGCAGACAGACATGTAGGTACATTACGTAACTTCGACGTGGTAGAATTGTCCTCAACATCATCACCATCGCAATCACCACACACATCATTGGCATCATTGTCATCATCATCATCATCATCATCATCATCATCATTGTCATCGTCATCATTTTCACAATCAGCACACACAATAACCACATTTATTAACGCTCAATATGCACTTCATAAACTCTCTCCTTAAACTGCAGCTATAACAACATGAATGAATATCCGAAAACATTATACTCAAAGCTAAATTTGCCATCCTGTAGTCTTGGGTGGGGGGAAGAATATATGGTCACAGTTGGAACGGTTTTGAGCAGGTCAGCTTCATCAGGGTTGTCCTGAAGAATGAAGCACCAAGGACTTCCATCACCTCCATCACCATTTCTACCATCACCACCACCAACAACAACACAGCCACCAAACCCCCCACCCCCCACCACTACCACTACCCCCACCACTACCACTACCCCCACCACTACCACTACCCCCACCACTACCACTACCCCCACCACTACCACTACCACTACCCCCACCACTACCACTACCACTACCCCCACCACTACCACTACCCCCACCACCACGACTGTGACGGCTACTGTTACTGCTATTACCCCTCCATCACTACTACCACTACAACTACTGCTGCTGCTGATACCACAACCAGAATATGAAGTCGCCACTTTCACCGTCACCGTTACCACATTCAGCATGTGCATCGTAAAGTATTAATCGGCATAAGGTTAATGTGTGACAATGTGCGATAAACTGCACCGTATATTAGAATGCAACCATTGTGCAAACGCACTTGCTTACACCTCGCTTTGGGCCAATTCAAGTAATTTTAATTTCACAGGAGTCTCTGTGAAATAAATATTCAAAATTACCTTCTTCTCATAAATGTTTTGCGGTGCTTTTCATTTTCTACTACTACTACTACTACTACTACTACTACTACTACTACTACTATAATTATTATTACTAAAATTTATGAACGATTGTTTTTATTATCGTTATTATTTATTTTATTCAATAAGAATCCTTGTATTGCTCATCATCATCATCATCAACGACAATTTTAGTACAAACAGAAGCAGCAATAACAACAATAACAGCAAGAACATCATCATCACCGTCATCTTGACATTGAGTCTGCGATTTTGTTTTTGAAACGTAAAATAAAGGAAGCAGAAGCGCCGTGAATGACAGACGGAACGGTGTGATGTACAAAAAGTCACTTATCCAACTGTCACAGAGGCCAACTCTTCCTTTCGAGCCTTCCCACTTCGATAAAATAAAGTAAATTCGACCTTCTGCCAGAAATTGATAAGATATAAAACAGATTCACTCTATAACGTGGGTGGATAGGTACTAATGTAAAAAATAAAAAGCAACCAACTGGTAAAATAGGTAAGAGAATCAAATAAAATTCATCATGGCATTTTGTTAGGCCTCTTAACATTCTGAATTCAAATCCCACCGATTCCGACTTAACCATGAATCCTCCTGAGTTTGATAAAATTGTTGTTGTTGTTGTTGTTGGCACTCCGTCGCTTACGACGTCGAGGGTTCCAATTGATCCGATCAACGGAACAGCCTACTCGTGAAATTAACGTGCAAGTGGCTGAGCACTCCACAGACACGTTCACCCTTAACGTAGTCCTCGGGGATATTCAGCGTGACACAGTGTGACAAGGCTGGCCCTTTGAAATAGCGGCACAACAGAAACAGGAAGAAAGAGTGAGAGAAAGTTGTGGTGAAAGAGTACAGCAGAGTTCACCACCATCCCCTGGCGGAGCCTCGTGGTGCTTTAGGTGTTTTCGCTCAATAAACACTCACAACACTCGGTTTGGGAATCGAAACCGCGATCCTATGACCGCGAGTCCACTGCCCTAACCACTGGGCCATTGCGCCTCCACGTTCGATAAAATAAAAGCCAATGATTCTGAAGTCAATGTAATCGAACTGTGACGATTTTTTTTTGAAATTATTATTATTATTATTATTATTATTATTATCATTATTATCATTATTAAGGTGGCGAGCTGGCAGAATCATTAGCACGCTGGGCGAAATGTTTAGCGGTATTTCGTCTGCCGCTACGTTCTGAGTTCAAATTCTGCCGAGGTCGACTTTACCTTTCATCCTTTCGGAGTCGCTAAAATTTGTACCAGTTACGGACTGGGGTCCATGTGATTGACTTAAACCCTTCTCCAAGTTTGAGGCCTTGTCCTTCCAGTAGAAAGGATTATCATCGTTATTAAGGCGGCGGGCTGGCAGAATCATTAGCACGCCGTACAAATTGCTTAATGGCATTTCGTCCGTCCAACGAGGTCTGCTTTGCTTTTCATCAAAATCGGCTCTAGTACTCAAGTGGTACTTATTTTATCGATTAATAATTCTTTCTATAATAGACACAAGGCCCGAAATTTGGGAGTAGGGGTGCATCGGCCTTAGTCCATGAAATAAGTGCCAGTTGAGCACTAAGGCCGATTCATCCCCACCCCCAAATTTTATGGCTTGTGTCTATAATAGAATTATTAATTAATAAATAAGTATCACTTGAGCACTAGAGTCTATTTAATCGACTAACCCCTACCCCAAATATCAGTGTCCTTTTTCCAAATTTTGGACTACAAAAGTCAACTTGGCTTTTCATCCTCCGGAATGGAACCGATAAAATAAAGATCTTTCAAAAACTATTGTCGATAATTTTTTTGCCGTTGTGCTAATCAAATTGTAGTTAAGTGCGTTCGTACTAGGCTGGCATTCTAGTACATTGTATTTGCTCTAAGTTTTTGTTTTGGGGTTCCCTGGGGTCAATAAAATAAAGCAATCATTTACTAGGTCTATGGTATTGACAGACATCATCCCTTTTAATATACCTCCTTTTTGCTTGGCGAGCAGGCACGACCGTTAGCTCATCGGACAAAATGCTTAACGGCACTTCTTTCGGCTTCTTACATTCTGAGTTCAAATCCCTCTGAGGTCAACATTGCCTTTCACCCTTAAAGGGTTGATAAAATAAGTAACAATTGAGCACTGAAGTCAATGAAATCAATTTTCCCCTCCCTCAAAATTGCTGGCCTTGTACCAAAAATTAGAATTAATGATTATTATTACTGCAAGAAATAATAATTATACTTTAGCAGAAAGCCACCATTATGGGAGGAATGCAGCAAATTCGATTACATCAGCTACAATAATGAGTGGTACCTATGATATCCATGCCAAACTTACGCGAAGTATAAACTGAGGAAAATTGACATCTGCAACAAAAAAAGAACCTGACAGTCACCATATTAATAAATGAATAAGCTAATTAATAATATTTATGCACTGAGAATTTAATATTGGTTTCAAATTATGGTACAAGGTCAACAATTTTGTGGGATGGTAAGTCAATTACATCGACTCCAGTGTTCAGCTGGTACTTTATCTACTCTGAAAGAATGAAAATCAAAGTCAACTTCGGCGGAATTTGAACACAGCACATAGAATTGGATGAAATGCCGCTGAGCATTTTTCCCGGTGTTCTAACGATTCTGCCAGCTCGCTACCCTAGGAGAATTTAATATTTACAAAATGACAAATATTTGCCTAGTATGTTTTACTCAAGTACGGCTGACATTTCCTAATCTTCTTGGCGTATAAGTATTTTTAAGAAATTAGATTTCTTTTCTTCTCTACATTAAATACGTTAGCTCTTCTTTGGCTATACAAAAAATAACGTCCGTCCTAATGGTCTTAAAGTTAAAATGTAAATGCATTATGTCAAGTGCTTACTGATATTGTCATCCTAATGAATCTCAAAACAAAATTTCAGCCTAGCTTTAAAAGTACTTGAATAGAATTCTTACTAAGGAGATCCCGCTGCTTCCCTTTATATAAATAAATATTCTTGTAATTCGGTGCAAAGAAGTTTCAGTGTGAAAATTCATGGCAGCGAATGAATTTCGTATCTTTGTATTCTCGTCTTTCATCAGGATTAAACATGTAATTACTTCTCTATCTCGATTATCTCTGAAATCTGGTCACGATATTATCACATTGAAGTTATTAGTTTCCAGTTTAGCTTAAACACAGTGTTGCAATTTCGAGTCTATGATTCTATTGATAAGTAATCCACCACCACCTTTTCGATTTTTCTTTCTGATCTTCATCCCCAATTTTAATGTGTTTCTTCTCATCACATTTTTCGCGTGTGATAATAACCTATAATTAACGGATGAAGTACTGGTTTAGCACATAGTAACAATTTTCCCTCAATTATTAATTATAGGTGAGTGCTTTGAGGATGCATTCGTGTATTGTGAATTTTAATTTTTTTTCTCTTAAAATAAGAATGTCTAACATTTTAGGTCTAAATTCTTATTTATAAAATTGGTTTTCTTTTCAGTTTGTTTTAGTTGATTTTATTATTACTGTTGCTATCAAGACGGCGAACTGGCAGAATCGTTAGCACGTCAGAGAAAATGCGAAGTGTCTTTCCGCTTATCATTATGTTCTGAGTTCTAATTTCGCTGAGGTCGACTTTGCCTTTCAGGTCCGATAAAGTAAGTATAAGTTGATCACTGGAATAGATGTTAACGACTTGCCCTCTTTCCCGAAATTTCTGGCCTTGTTCCAAATACTTGAGATTATTACGTTAGTACATGCTAATTCAGTATTTTACCCTGAGGTTTAGTGACAACAAATCTCAAATTTCAAGAATTTTCATTAAGGTTTTGCAGAATATAGGATGGTACATAACAATGTCTTTCCCTTTGTCATCCAGCTAGGTACTGCGCTTCTTGCAAGCACTCATCTAGCAGTTGCACTATCCTTTCATGGAGCACTCTCAGCTTCTTCATTTAATAACCTTGGACCCCATCCGGTCCTGAGCTCTTTCAATTTAGGAATTCCCTTAATTCTTTTTTTTAATCATTTCTGCAGTTATTTTTATGTTGTCTTGGCCTTCTATATTTCTTAACCTATCTTGGATTTCATGCAACCACTCGGCTTCAGCATTATGCTTTACAGGTTGGTCCCAGATCCCCACCACCACCAAATGCCCTGTTTTCCTCTGCATCTGGTATCGTTGTTACGTGTAATTACCCATCTAGTTCCTGAAACAGTTTTTCCTGATTTGCTTTAAACAATCTGTTTTGCCTGAATTGTTTTGTTCTATTGTCATACCGTTTTGCTTTGATTGCTACTATTCTTTGTTTCAATTATTCCAATATCACATCATACCCTTTTATTCTATGTTCTTTCCAGTCTTATTCTTATGATTTCGTTTTGCAATTCCCCTCTTTTCAATCTATCAACTTGTCCTAAATGTCTTTTTAACTTAGCTCGTTTCTCACAAATTCGTCTACGCCAGTATGGTTCTTTACGTTCTGTTTGTTCTCTTCTTTTGTATCCAACTCTGTCTGCAGTAACCCTAGCTGCAGCCCAAATAAGCTTGTTAGTTTCAGTTATATTTCTCGTCTGGAAATTATTATTATTATTATCATGATTATTATTATTATTATTATTATTATTATTATTATTATTAGTTTGATTTAAGTCCTTAAATAAGTTGAAGTGCTCTTGTCTGTAGCTATCAACTTACTTGGCATTCATATTATATGTAATGATATGTACATCATCATCATCATATAGACTATATTTATAAGTATAGGACTTATTATTTAACAAAAGTAAACTATGAAAATAATAACAAATGTAAACGATAACAATAAGCTTCAGTAGAAATCAATGCTGCCTATTGCTTCATTGAAACAAACTTTTTCATTACCCAAAAAGCATTATCGACAGCAAGTAATATCCCTAAGTTTATGATTATATTAATGTGTAAATTGGTAAGTGAGAACGAAATTTATTACACTTCTAGGGGAAAAAATTGGCCATGGATGAGGGGAATTTAATTATGTCAAATTGGGTAAATTTATATAATTTTGTTTTTTATTTGAATCATTGAACATGTGAGGTCGATGCGACGGAGGGTGTGATTTAATATGCTGCGCAAATATTTGATCACTATAAAGCAAATCATCTGCGCAGGTTGTTCAGCAAGTAAATGAGGAACTTTCACCTGCCGTCTACGACAGGAGAGTCCACGAAAAAGAATAGTTGATCAACTATACGGTTATTTCATAGCGGTAAATTTTTTGCTTCATTAATTCTAATAATAATCTTGTCTAAGATTGAATTACGTATACCGAATAAAACTCTTTCGTTTGGATTTATTAATCTACAAGATGAATTAATAACAATTTTTTGAATGTGGCTCTTAAGCTTAATGTGAAGTATGACTAAAACCTAAATATTTAAATTTGTCATTTTATCGAATTGTGTAGCTATTTACTTCGCTTCTAACTTGCAATTCTTCATATAAGCATTTATTTGGTCATACCACTGCTTCAAGGGAGCGGTTTACGTTTCGAATACCGAAAGTATATTGCTCGATGTTTTCCTTTCTTTGGTAAGACTTGTAGATATTTTATATGAGTACATAATATGTTTTTTGAGTGATCCTCCGTTATAGCTAATTAATCGGCCTAAACTGAACTCTGCCATATTTACTGAGTATTCTCACTAATTCGTTTTGCCTCACAGAATAATTCTCAGTACCGCTGTGAAGTATTCATTCACTTACGTACTCTCTCTATCTTTTCTCTTTCACTTGCACAGTGTATGTAAATGTGTGCGAGGTTACTGATTTGTGTATGTGTGTGTGTGTCTGGTTGAGAAAGTGAAATGGAAACTATAAACAGCATTCATTTGGAAGTCAGTATGAATATAAATAAATAAAAAGATAAACACACACGTACTCTCAACTGGGTTTGCACATACTCAATTAACAATTTTGTCCATACAAAAAGACAAAAAAGGACATTTTCAAACGTAATGTAGTTGAAAAAAGTATTTTTCGTCATCTTTTTTTAAACATTGGTTATCAGTACGAAATAAGTTACGTGAGAGTTCAGTTATTGTCGAAAAGCCTATGTATATTGAATGCATTATATTAAAAGCAACACTTCCTGCTGTGGTTTCTTAAACTTAATAACGTTATGCCTTTCAAGACTCTGTGGTGTCTACGATGCCCATTCGCTCAATCTTTGTGTTTGCACCAAGTAATTTGGTATTTATTCTAAGAAAGATATTTCCTACGGGAAAGAAGAATTCTTATGGGTGACACATCATTATCTAAGAAGTAAAAGATATCAACACTTACACAGATAGGTAGAAATCGTGACGGGCATTTACATAGCTGAGGGACCTTAATCTATCTACGCGGCAAGACTTGGGTGTCTTGCTATTGTTCACTTCGATGTGTGAGTTGATAAGGAATATGTACCACCTATTGTTAGTTTATATGCAAGAAAACTAATCACCAGCCTGACCTCAATATCAGATTACACATGGTTTGTGTATGCATATTTTTGCTATTCGTTTGATTGTAGTTCGATGTTTTCTTTTTCCTTTCTTTAATTTTTTGTTTTTATCACCAGCTATTGTCTCTGTATCGACTTCATTCTACAGCGTTCCACAATGTTGTAATTTGAATGAAGTGTTTTGACTCCCACTGCGATTTGGTAGTTGCTGCCCTAGTGCTCGAACTCACGTACATATCTGGTAATGAGAGACTTAACCTTTCACCTTTTAGAAAGTGAAAAACTAATGAGATTTTTTCTTTTGAGGGGAGAATAGGTGATAGAAGACCAAGAAAATGTAAAATAACAATAAAAATGACGAAAGAGTGTAGATATAGTAGAGATAAGTGAAAATATGGGGACAGAGGCGTTTGTACATTTGTGAAAATATAGTAAAATCTGGTTGGATATTTATAATATTAAATATGAATTCAATACAGAGGAATTTGCAGTATAAACTGCTCTTGATATAGACATCAATACCTCAAACTTAGAAGGTAGGCGTTGGTCGATTACATCGACTCCAGTACATGATTGGTATTTTATTTTAGCCATTCTGGCGGGATGAAAAAAACCCTATACAAAAAGAGCTAGAAGAAGTACGGCGAAACATTTTGTCCGATATTCCAATACAGTTTTCTTTTAGGTAGGGTGCATGCCCCACTTGCAGGGCGTGGGTAAGTTCAGAATAGCACGTATGTATAATGCCGTTAAATCCTGCAATAATGTTAAACTTCTTTTGGATGTATAAACGCTATAAATACTTAGTCCCTTTATGATTGAGTGCATTTTTTTAAATATATATATATAATCGAACTGGGTTGTGGAATAGAATACTGCACTGCTAATCCACCACCTCGTAATGGAAAAGTAAATAATGGTATTACTAATGGTATATATCTAGGTACAAGATCAAACATTTCTTGAGTAGATTATTAGACATAAATTGGCCCCACTACGTTTATGTTATCGAACATGGAAAGATAAAAATTAAAGTCATCATCGGTAGGTCTAAATTCTTATTTATAAAATTGGTTTTCTTTTCAGTTTGTTTTAGCTGATTTTATTATTACTGTTGCTATCAAGACGGCGAACTGGCAGAATCGTTAGCACGTCAGAGAAAATGCGAAGTGTCTTTTATAAATAAGAATTTAGACCTAACGAGTTTACCCATCAATAAAAATAGTAATACTAAAGATGAAGGCAATGTCGACCTCAGCGGAATTTGAACTCAGAACTCAGTAAAGACGGATGAAATGATATGGTCATTAATTTAGGACAAGGCAAATTGCTATAAAATATATGAAGAAGGTAAACATTTTAGCGAAGAATATAGTAGAAAAATCATTCAAAAGGAGATACAAATATGCAGTCTGGTACACCTATAGTTTAAAACATGTTCTTTAAGATAGACATGATTGCCAACGGGGAAATGGAAAATAGCGGCCAAAATCCAAAATGGCGTCCAATATTAAAAATTAACAATTGCGATGAACAAGAAATAAGTTTTATTATAATAAGCATTATTTATTATGGAATATTTTACACAAATGGCCTTATATTTACCTTTTGAAGGATGTTATACTATTTTCTTCACTGATTCAGGTTATACAGGCTTCATCATCAATCAAATCGAAAGCACAAAGGGATGTACAAAGAAAGGCTGACTTCTTGCATGTGCAACGTCCTGCACATTCAGTTTTGCATTGGCACTTTTTAAGTGCATGGCATTGTTCTGCTATGGTTCTTAGTTCAGTTCAGTGGATAATGAATGTGCCATCGTCATTATTGTTTCATCCCCAGGTAATGGCAGTGCTGGCTTCGTCTGGAGGGCCTGGCCCCATATGAGCCCCGCCTGATTTGTTACTCCGCCTGATATGTATAACCTGATTTAGTGAAGATGACAGTAGATAAATCTTTCAAAAGGTAAATATAAGGCTATTTGTGTAAAATATTGCATAATAAATAACGTCTATTATAATAAAACTTATTTCCTGTTCATTGCAATTATTGATTTTTAATGTTGGACGCCATAATAATATTTTGTGGGGTGGGGGTGCATTTGTGACTCCAAGGGTCAAAAGGGGGCGTTTGGCCAAAATAGGTTGAGAAACTCTGTTTTAAAATACAGGTGTACCAGACTGCATATTTGTATCACCTTTCGAAGGATTTTTCTACTATCTTCTTCACTATAATGTTGGACGCCATCTTGGATTATGGCCGCTATTTTCGATTTTCACGTTGGCGATCATACCTATCTTAAAAAGACTGTTGTAAATTAGAGGTGTGCCAAATATCATGTTTGTGTCACCTTTTACAATATTTGAAGTTTATCCTACTCACTATTTAGATATAATACAGAGATAAACAAATGTCCACACATACATACATACATACATACAAAAACACAAATATGCCTAATCGACTCATACGCGGATGAGAAGCTGCAACCCCGGTTAGATAGGCGTACTACAGATCCCCGACCGCTTTCTACGCCTGGTTCGGTATTCTTTTACAGCCAAAAGTTTCTGTGAGCAACCCGTGTATAATAGCCGAAACAAGAATCATCTCACATCCTCTAGGTAGACTTGTTTTAGGTGATGATGAACATTCAGTTTGACTTCCATTTAATAGTTAATCATTTGTGCGTCTTTTGAATTCTGGGCCTACTTTATCCACCTCAATCGGCACACCGTTCTCTATGTCTTTCATCAAGTCAATCATTAGGTCTATCGGAAACTTACTGGCACTCCAATCAATACATTTTGTTCAATTGTTATTTGTGAGAAATTGAGGATTTGAATAGAGGGGTTAGAGTGATTGAGAGCGAGGGAGAGAGAGAGAGAGAGAGAGAGAAAAGAAAGAAAGAAAGAAAGAAAGAAAGAAAGAAAGGAGAAAAGAAACGACTAACTATCCGTTCTTTCAATAGGCAGCCTTGAAACCTTATTTTTACAGCAGTCCCGCTACATAAGAAACATATTTTAATCAAGACGGCTATAAAATTATCCAAATAGAGATAGTAACAGATTAACCAATCACAGTACTCGTTAAATTTAGTTAAGTGGGTATAGTGGATATGGTAGGCAATGGAAAACGATATAAATCATATAAGACAATCTAACTTTCACTCGTTAATGGGGATCACGACCAGTCAGGGAATATCAAGCAGACGCGTATTATGTGGGTTATTGCCTGAACATCTAGGCGCGATATACTGAGTTTCCCGTGATAGTCTTAATTTTAGGTGAACTTTGTGTGATTGTATCGCTAACCGATGTTCGTGACTATGCAACACGCAACACTTTGTCTTCTCTGGGGTTTCTTATATTTTGCAGTTTCAGTGTTGTAGAAATGTGCTATTTCAATATTGTAGAAACGTTGTATACTTATTTTGCCTACAGATTGTATCGAATATTCAAGTTGATGTGTCTGATGGTCGGTTGTATACTCCGTGCATCAATGGTAGGCGTAAGAAGGAATAGCATAAATAAAATACCGAGAATATCCTCCTGGGATGTCCACATATCTTGAGAAGAGCTGCATTAATATACAAATAATAGATACACACTTGTACACCCAAATATATACGTAATTATGTGTACGCGAGTATGAATATTGTTTATGAGTCTATAATTTTATAGGTGTCTGTATGTGTAGGGATATGAATACATGTATATATGTGTATACCTTTTTTAAGCTATAGGAACGTGTACATACATATCAATATGTGTGAATGTGATTGTAGATATGAATTATTTAAAAACAGATGCTCGCAAACCAAATGATCTGCGTGAATTACACAGCACTCCCTCTGTCTGAATGCCAGCGAGATGAATAAAATATCAAAGCACTCAATAGAACTAACCTTTCTGCTAGGATATAATGACGTAAATATTCCTTGCTACTTTAATTCCTACAAAGGTTTTACCCTTGTTATTTCACCCAAGAGTAAAGAGTCTGAAACAAATGTGTTTGTACTTTAAATACAATGAACACAAGTAACAACGACAATGACGCCAGCACCAGTTTCATGCAACTTTCTACGGCACCATCAGGTGCGCATCCCCGTTTCTGAGGTGTGTGCAGCATCGTCACTTGGGGATGTAGAATTTTTGTTTGCAGCTATATAAGTTTTTGTAGCAAAATTTATTTTCTTGTTTCTCGTGTCATTTTAGTGTTTCGTCTTTCTGTCGTGTAGATTTTGTGTAACAATTTGCTATTCTATCAGGGTTGATGGCGTTTCACATTTATAATTTGCGTCTGCGTTATGTTAAGTGCTTTAATGTCGTGTGGTTATTGTGGAGAGTATGTGCAATATGGGATGTGATGTGTTATTGAATGTCATCTGTGTAGAATGTATCTGTGTATTGTTCGCTTTATAGTATGGGGTTTCAGTTATGTAAGAATATGCTGTGTGGTAATATAGGCTGGTTACTGTTTTGAGTATTTGCAGTGTGTGTTGTTTTATACTGTTTGGTGTTGGTTTTCTGGAGTATATTATGGAATGGGTGATAATTGTGTAAGGTATGTGTTCTGTGCAGGATACTGCGAGTATAATATGTGTTGTGCTATCGAATTTAAGGAGTCTTGCATGGCATGTGATCTGTACCAACAAGGGTATTTTTCTTTTCACTATATGAACTCTGCTCTGGTTTTCATTTCTCTCTTCATCTGAAAGGGCGAAAGCCAGAGACGATGTTGGCGATATTTGAATACAGAAGGCAGAGCCTGGACTATTGTAAATTGGGACTTTAGTCAACGCTCTAATGACCGTGTCGTTTTGATGCCTCACTTGAAATCACATTTGTGTGTGTGTGTGTATGTGTGTGTGTGTGTGTGTGTGTGTGTGTGTGTGTGTGTGTGTGTGTGTGTGTGTGTATTTTTCTTATATGTAACAGTCATTGAACTATGTTCAAGCTGGGACACTGTCTTGAAGTATTTTTGTCGAACAGTTTAACTCCGGTATTTAATATTTTTAAAGTTTGGCACTCATTCTATCGAACTCTATTGCCGAACCACTAAGTTAGGAGTGCATGAACAAACAAACACCAGTTGTCAAGCGGACAACATAGACATAAAGAAGCGCGCGCACACACACACACACACACACACATACTAACTCAGTCACATAGTCATATAATCATTTTATGTAATTAAAAAAGATTAACATGTTTTAATATACTGCTTAACACCTCTGCTCTTACCTCGTTGTTATAACATTTTTATATGTATATCAACACATTTTGTAACAGCTCTGAATGCATTTATTAACAGAATTGTATCTTGTAGCAGAACAAATGAAAATATTGTAATTATTATTGCTGATTATGTTGTTTTTGTTGTTTTGGTTATTCTTGTTATTGTTCATGAGGATGATGATGATGATGATTATTATTATGATGATATTGTTATTCGTATTCATAATTCTTCCCTGTTTTCGCGAACTCCGAAGACTTCGATTATTATCATAAAGTTATTGAATGAAATGTGTTACCTTTTCGGGTTATTTCACAATGGAAGCCTATTTAGAATGCCCGCCGGGCTCTCTAAATGGATTTTAGCCGGCAAAAATAATTAGGTTGGTTTTCTTAAACATAATAAATTTTTGCAAACCTTCTTGACGCAGCGTAGCAAAATAACGTCCACAACAATAAATAAAAAAACACTTAATAAATGAATAACAGGACACGACTTACAAAGAAACAACACAAAAAGAAATGAAAATTTACAGTTTTAAATGCATAGACGTGCATATCTCAAAAAAAAAACGTAAAACATTGATTATTATTCTATTGATATTATTAACGGAAAGACACAAAATGTGGTCTGGGCGATATTGCAAGTAATAAATATCATGATTCTTGATGCACACAGACTGAGCGAAAATAGAGACAGAAATATTTCTGAAGACGATTGTTCTGGTTGTATTGCTAGGCTAACTGAAAACTGGACATGACTAACTAACGCGTAAGCAAGTAACATAAAAAAAGAGAAAGATCCTTACTGAGTCATGGCGACTCATAAAGCCGACTTCCCGTATTCTCTCGTGTATATATTACACACTCTAAACGGGACGCCGGTCCGTCGCAGTAATACTCATTCTTGCCAACTGGAGCAACGTGAAATGAAGTGTTTTACTTGAGATCAAGAACACAACGCATAGCCCGGTCCGAAATCGAAACCACAATCTTACGACCATGAGTTCTACACTATTCTCACTAAGCCACGCGCCTCCACCATAAGCAAGTAGTACGATAACGTTATTTGAAACTAGGCAGTCCCTCGTGACCTGGACAGTATACAAACGAATATCGGTTGTTTCCATAACACTAGTTGGGAAGGGCTTAAGAAGTTTGTAGGAACATTTTGTTCCCACTATTCTATATTATGAAGAAGAAGAATTGATAACTAATCAATCTGAATACTGAATATTTTGTTGATATTCTTCAGGTTTTTATTTTAGTTTTTGGCTTTTTTATAGCGTCTAATTACAGGCTAGGTAAAACAGACGATTAAAATCCGAAGGAAATGTTCAAAACCTTGCATTAAAGGTGTTAGGATTGATTCTTGTTTGAAGTAAAGGATAACTTTTTAACGCAAGCATATTTGTAAAAGTAACTGTTGTTTTGAAAATTCCCATAGAATCTGTTTACTAACTTTTATATAAACAATTTATTTTAACATTTTATCTATATATTTTATTTTATTTATTTATTTGGATATTGCTTGTATACCGTTGCCGAAATTTTCATTAATTTATATTTTCTAGGTTCATCAGCAAAGTTTTTATAAATAGGAACAAACATGTAATCTATTCAATGCTGGAATTGTTTATATTTTCGATAAAATTCTTGTAAATGTTTTCTTTCAAATATTTTCACAATATTCTCAATATTTCTCAGAATTCTCCGGAGGAAATTAATGAGAAACGTATCTTCGTTACTAGAGAAAATTGGGAATTTAAAGATTAAGCAAGAAGTACGGTAGTTGAAGGAACAACTTCTAACCCTATTCTCACAAAAACAATGGGAAGAACAAGGCGATCTGTAGCACGAGCAGTAATTGACAATGCTGTTAGTCAAGCAGACCAGCAAAACGATCAGTGTCGGCGTAACTGTGGAAGTAACTCGAGCAGCAGTACCACATGAAGCAACAGCCACTTTGGTACTAAAATATAAACCAACACCACAGATATCTCTGGAAAGCAGGTGAGCCAACAACTTATCCTCTTGGCGTTTATTCGACCTTCCTAGGAATAACAGCCAAATTTCTCTCAAATCGCAAACTTGTTCATTTTTTTTAAAAAAAGGGATATTTTCTGTTTGGCTGCCATTTTTCAGTTTCTTCAATATATCTTCCAATTGATTTTATATTTAGTGTATTAGTGTAGTTTTGTATGATAACTATTGATATGAAATTCATTTTCGCTTTAAATTAATAAATAAGCGGTTAATAGCTTTTAAAATTTGCAAATTTGGGGTAATTTTAGCCAATCGAAAGCCACATATAAGTGCCCGCTTTCATAGTAACAATCCAAGCATGAGAACTCATCTGTCTGGCGAGAAAGCACATATGTTGGCGAATGTATTTTCCGCTAAACCACGTGGTGGTAACGATCAGCCTCGGGAAATGTAATGGTGGTAGCTGTCAGCGTCCAGAAATGTAATGACGGTAACGATCAGCGTCGGGATATGCAATGACGGTAACGATCAGCGTCGGGAGTTGTAATGACGGTAACGATCAGCGTCGGGATATGCAATGACGGTAACGATCAACGTCGGGAAATGTAATGACGGTAACGATCAACGTCGGGAAATGTAATGACGGTAACGATCAACGTCGGGAAATGTAATGACGGTAACGATTAGCGTCGGGAAATTTAATGACGGTAACGATCAGCGTCAGTGGAGGCGCAATGGCCCAGTAGTTAGGGCAGCGGACTCGCGGTCGGAGGATCGCGGTTTCGATTCCCAGACCGGGCGTTGTGTGTGTTTATTGAGCGAAAACACCTAAAGCTCCACGAGGTTCCGGCAGGAGGTAGTGTACTCTTTCGCCCCAACTTTCTCTCACACTTTCTTCCTGTTTCTTGAGTAAAAAGCTGCGATGGACTGGCGTCCCGTTCAGCTAGTGGGGAACATATACGCCACGGAAACCGGGAAACCGGTCCTATGCTCCACAAGGGGCTAAGAGGATTTCCAACGATCAGCGTCGGGAAATGTAATGACGGTAACGATCAGCGTGGGAAATGTAATGATGCTAATGATCAGCATCGGAAAGTGCAATGATGGTAACGATTAGTATCGGCAAGGTAATGATAACGATTAACACGATAAGGTAACGGTAACGGTTAGCATCGAGAAACGCAGTTATTATGATTAGCGTCACGAAATATAGTAGTTAGGATGAGAGCCAGAAAATCTATTGGCAACGGTTAACGATAGTAAATATGATTAGCATTAGTGCCGGTAAAACTAATGAATAGCGTCGGAAAAAGGTAATCATAGAGATAAGTTTTAGCAACTTACTGAAAAATGTGATGGAAACGATTAGTATTTTGGAAACACATTTTTAAGATTAACGTCGCAAAAAGTATTAGTTAAGATAAGCATCGAAAAAAGCTAGTTATGTTGGATAAGTGTCGGTAAGGTAGAGATAACAATTGTTAGTGAGGGATGATACGTGGTTTGAAGGTGGCACCCGCCAAGTTTGTTATTTTGAAAAATACTTAATTTTTAATGTGCTGCTTATCGCATTAAATGTATATTGAATGCTTAAATCTACAAAATATGTGTTAGTTACTTGTTTCTTTTTTTGACATTTTTCGCTTATTAAATACTTAAAACACATGACATATGAAGTGGTCGTGAAATTATAGCTAAATAAGCCTTAAATCACCCACCAAAATTCTTTTTTTTTTTTGTAGTTTTTGCATAATCGTTTGAATTCCTATGTGTAGAATACAAATTCGCAAAAATTTTCTGAAAATTCTAAAAAATAAAAACATTTATGAGGAGTTAATAGGTCTTGCGTAAAGCAGAATTTCACCAGTATTCCATTTGTTTACAGTTTCATATCAAAACGCGTGTAGATTTCGGAATGTTGACAACACGTGCTGTCACACACAAAACGATAGCTTTCAAATCCTGTTTTGTGACTGGGTAAAACCTGTAGCTATTTAAAATTTTTTTTTCAGAAAATATTTGATTAGGCCCTGAGATTCAGCATGGAAAATTACATCAATACACAAAATTTTAAAATGTTCACTAAATTTTAAAATTTCCACAGGTGCAGCTAAACAGAAAAGATCCCAAAAAAGAAAAAAGAATTTGACAGTGAATAATATACCAGATATATTTCGTTGATAAGGCGGCGAGCTGGCAGAAACGCCGGGCGAAATGCTTAGCGCTATTTCCTCTGCCGTTACGTTCTGAGTTCAAATTCCGCCGAAGTCGACTTTGCCTTTCATCCTTCCGGGGTCGATAAATTAAGTACCAGTTACGCACTGGGGTCAATGTAATCGACTTAATCCCTTTGTCTGTCCTTGTTTGTCCCTTCTATGTTTAACCCCTTGTGGGCAATAAAGAAATAAGAAACGTTAGCATGCCGGGCAAAATGCTTAGCGATATTTCTTCTGTCTTTACGTTCTGAATTCAAATTCCGCCGAGGTCGACTTTGTCTTTCATCTTTTGGGGGTCGATAAATTAAGTACCATTTGCGTACTGAGGTTGATCTAATCAACTGGCCCCCTCCCCCAAAATTTCAGGCCTTGTGCCTAGAGTAGAAAAGGATATGTTTCGTTGATACAAATACATTTGACCAAATCAACAATTAAGAAATGTTCAAAAATATAAGTAATATGATTGAATTAATGTTCCAAAATAAAAGAAATATGTAAATGAAGCTAAAATGGTAAATAGAGTTGACAAAGTTGAAACGCCATGTTAAATATTATGCATACGCACACATATACAATACATACACATATCTATCTATCTACATATATATATATATATATATATATATATATATATAATAATATTATTAGGGACAAAATCCAAAATTACAGGTAAAAAACTCAATTAAAATTAATTTATAAAAATTAAAATTAAATTGAGCCTTATAGATAAAGTATATATAAAATATATATAGTTTTAGGGAAAATAACCAATTTTCAAGAACTCATCGATGAAAATCCACTATCACATATAGAAAAATTAATAATTAAAGGCACAATAAATGAGTATAATATAAAGTAAAGTAAATATCATAAGATAAATATAATAAAAAGATTACACGTGTTTCATAACCAATTTTCAAATAGAAAAGAAATTTAAATCGATTAAAATCAATTGAAATTATCGAAAATAAGTTCTATTCAAAAATATAGCTACTCGTCAGATCGTAAGTAGAACAATAATTAGATATATATCTCAACCAACAATAAGTACCAAATGAATTAATATGAAATACTTATTATATAAAGATAGAAAAATTATTTAAAAAATATCATAATATCAAAATAATAACCATTCAATAATCATCCCTTCATCCATAATAATAACATGTATATTATATACAAAAAACATCTAACCTAAATTATCATTGTTTTAAATTATCATTGTTTTAAATCCAAGTTGAACGAAGTTTAAGTTTAAAATAATAATGAAGATAAAATTAGTACATATTTAACCGGTGTAATAGTTAAAGCTATACTATTTAAAGCTAAAGACGTTTATTTAATTATGATTAAAGATCAATTGAATAATAGAAAAATACAAGATTATTTATTTCTACAAACGTAATAATAAAAAATATGAATGAAAAAATTATGAATGGAAAAAATTATGAATGAAAAAATTAGGAAAGAAAAAATTATTAAGAATAAAAGGTTAAACTTTATATATATATACAAAGTTTTGATTTAAAAAAAACTTTAACGATATTATAAACTATAAAGATTAATAATTAATCAAATAATATTAATCAAAAATAATCGAAAATATATCAACACTATTCCAATCGAAGTTCTAATATTATGTTGAAATGAAACTATAACTTCTAAATAATATAGTGTTAAATAAGTTATCTATTAAAATAATCTATAAAGAACCAAATGAATAGTATAAAAACAAGAATACATATTATTTTCAAATAGTAGAAAATCTTTAGCAAAGTGAAAACAGTACTTATCCAAATTTTTCCGTAATGAATATATAAATACACACGACATATGTTTACATATATGTACATACACATACAGCCATGTATGTATATCTGCGTGTTATGTTTATCTATATGTGTGTCTTTATGTATTTGACATATTTATAACAGGCAAGTTTTTTTTTTCTTTGTGAAATTTGCAGTGTTGCTGCACCCTTACATGCTGCATAATCTTCGTAGTAAAACCTTCTCAGCCTTCTAATGAAGTCTATAATATCTGCAATGACTCCGAGATGGGTTTGCTGATGGGAATGACAACAATAACAATTGCATTCTTGTTGTGAAGGATTTTTAGCATTTCGTTTGACTGAGTAACAGCAGTGTTTTTATCTCAGCCTATCTTTACCGCACCTCCGAAATAATAAAAAAATAATATATAAATAAAATAAATGGAGGAAAAATAAATACAAAGAGAAAAAAAAATATATATATATATAAAAAGAAGAAACTGGCTAGTCGTCTAAAGCCCCCAAAAGCCAGCGTGTGACTGAAATGAAATGCCATGGATGGCTTCTCTACTGCCAAAATGGCATCGTTATAAATATATAAAAGTATAAATGGATGAATGAATAAATGAATGAATAAATGAATGCATTAATATATAAGTGGGTAAATAAATAGATAAATAAATCGATAAATAAAGAAATTGACAAATACATTCAAAAATTAAATGTAGACTAATGATACTATACACCCAGACATACACTGATTTTTAAAAAAAATTAGACTCATACGAGTACATATCTCATTATATGCACACACACAACACAGAT
>NC_142928.1:56987146-57007146 GCF_046866305.1 Octopus bimaculoides
TCTAACCGGTTTTCATTGCGATGAAGCAAATTATCAAGAAGGAGAATGAAAATGTTTTTTTACAAAGAAGTACAAAAAAGTACAAAATGAAGAAAATAATATATAAAACAATAATATATAAAAAAATAAATATACCCATACATTATATTGTCTTTGAGCTTTTGTAGTTCAATAGTAGTTCATGTATAAATTGGTAGGAAAAATAAGGATGCATGAGAGTTGAGTTTTGTTAGGTTTAAAAAAAGGGTTAAAAGTTTGTGTTAAGCAGGAAATGTGGTGTCAAAACAGGAAGTGTGTGTAAGGGGAGACAAGTGTTTTTAGTTAGAGTTATGAGCTCTTTTTTTCAAAACAGGAAGTTTGTGTCTGTTCATAGAGAAATAAGGTCACTGAGGGGTGTGTGTGTTAAGAAATGGTTGGAATTTCTCTATGAAAAGATTCTCCTTGTTGATTCTTTCTTGTGTGGAAATTCTGTCTTTACATTGATAGAAAGGGAATATAATGAATTTAGGGTTTTTGTTTCTGGCGCAAGAGTCTATGTGGCCACTGAGTGGAATTTGGCGGTATTGAGGGAGGTTTATTTGTTCCTTATGGACAGCTACTCTTCTACGTAATGGGAGGCTCGTCTGTCCGATATAGAAGTTTTGGCAACCTGCGCAAGTAAGGACATAAATGAGGTTACTCGAGGAACAAGAGAAATTGGTTTTAATTTTAAACTTTGTTCCTCGTTTGAAGGTAAATTCAGAGCCTTCAAGTAGGTAAGGGCAGGTGCCACAATTAGGGCGTGCACATTTTTTAACTGATGGGGGTGGAAGTGGTGTATGTAGTTTGGAATTGGTTAATAATGTTTTCAAAGATTTGTGTTGCCTTTTGCATTTAAGGACTTTGTGTGTATTAATGATATTGTTCATTTTCGGGTCTGTGATGAGTAAGGGGAGGTTTTGTTTAATTATGGTGAATGCTTCGATGTTATTGGGGTTATGGGTGGAGATGTATGGAAGTATTTTGGGGTTGGGTGTGTTATTATGTTGATTGGTTTTTAGTGTGTTTTTGTCAAGTTCCTTGGCACGTTTTATTCCAAGATCTATGAGTGTGGAGGGATATTGGCGTTGTAACAGTGTTTTTTTGAGATCTTGTAAGCGTATTTCTCGAGTGGTAGGGTCAGAGACAATGGTGCAAATTCTTTTAGCTAAATTAAAGGGGATATTTATCTTGGTGTGTTTTGGGTGGCATGAGCTAAAAAGGAGGTATTGTTGTGAGTCTGTAGGTTTGTGGTAGATGTCGGTTGTGATTTGGTTATTAGGTGTTTTTATGATTAAGAGATCAAGAAAAGGGAGATGATGTTTGCTGAATTCCATAGTGAATTGAATGTTGGGATGTATGTTATTAAGAATGGATTTGAATTCTAGAAGTTTTTCATAGGGTTCATTCCATATGATGAAACAATCATCCAAATATCTTTTCCAGTTATCCATTAAAAAGATGTGGAAAAGGTGTCCAAATTTCTGACGTGAGGTTTCATATAGTGTTAATTAAAAAAAAACCCATTATGAGGTTCGCAAGGACTGGTGCAGCTTTAGTACCCATCGCGATACCACATTTTTGGCGAAAGTATATGTCTGCAAACAGGAAGTAATTGTTGGTCAGAATGAACTTAAGTGATTCTATGATGAAAGTTGTGTTGATGCGATTAGGAAATGTTTCTGGGTGTTTGTGCAGCCAGAATTTAATTGCCTCAATCGCATATTCATGAGGGATATTTGTATAAAGGTTGACCACGTCAAAAGACACCAAGAGTGACTCCTCGTTTGTTGTTTTCGGGAGGTGATTGAGCATGTCAAGATCATCTCTGGTGTAACTTTTGATGTGGCTTAGGAAAGGTTTCAAAAGAATGTCCAAGAAATTGCTTAAGCGATGTGTTTCGCAGGAGGTGCCTGCTATAATGGGTCTTAGTTTTAAATCTTCCGGTGCCTTGATGTTGATGTAGATTTCAGAGGAGAGTTTGCAAGCTTCGGTGATGGATTTGTTCTTATGGATTTTAGGGAGGCCATAGAAGAGGCTGGGCTTGCATTTGAAATTAGTGATGTAATCTTTTTCTTTGTCCGTGAGTCCTTGACCTTGCTGGAGTATAAGGGTGGTGAGGTTTTTGAGAGTTTTTTGTTGTTTATAGTTGGTGATAGTTTCATAGAAGGAGTTATCGTTTAGTAAGGAGAGTGCTAGGTGTTTGTAAAAATCTGTGTTCATTAGGACTACAGTACTACCTTTGTCAGCTTCTTTGATAGTAAGGATTTTGTCCTGTTGTAAGTCTCTTAGATTTTTCCATTCTATGCTATTAAAGTTTGATTTGACCTTGGTTTTAGGTGGGGTAAAAGGGAAACTCTGGATGTGGTTGCAAAAATCATCCAGTGCTTTATTCCTTCCTTTGGAAGGTATGAAGTTGCTTTTGTTTTTAATAATTGAGTCATCCTCATTGTTGAAGTCTATGAAAGCTTCTGTTAAACGAAGCTTTCTGCAAAATTCTGAAATGTCATCCTTGATCTCAGGGGGGTTGGGTGTTCTTGGGGTGGGTGTGAATTTTAAGCCTCTGGCTAGGATGTTAATTTGGGTTTGTGTAAGGGTTTTATTAGAGAGGTTTATTATTTTAGTTTTCTTTTTAGTTTTCTTTTGATGGGTCTGTATTAGCGGTAGTGCCTGTTTTTCTCCCCTCTGTCTAAAAAATGGTTGTTGAAGTGGGGGGTGTAGTGATTGTTAGAATTGTGGTAGAAGGGGTGGGGGTAGGGGTATTGTTGGGTGGATAGGCTGGAAGTGGATGGGTAGGTATAGTGATTGTGTTGGTATGGGATGTGATGGTTTAAGGTTTTGTGAGAAATGCGGTGTGTTTTTGGGTGTTTGTAGGGTGGATTGTATGCAAGGTTGGAGTTGGGTAGGTAGTTATTGTGGTTCTGTTGGTGTGGGTTGCCTGGGTATGAAGATCTGTAGGAAAAATGGTATGCTTGTGGGTGTTTGTTGGGTGGACGGTATGGGGTACCTTGGGTGGGAGATTTATGCATAGGTTTGGGTAGGATTCCTTGTTTGTTATTGGTGTGAGAGTAAGGGGCATTGAGATGGGGATAATAGCAAGTATAAGGGGGGTTCATGATGCTTCTAGTCCGTATGGGAGGAGAATGGTTGAGTTGGGTCTTGTTTGGATTATTTTGTGGGGAAAAAGGGTTTTTGTAGGGTTGGAAGAGGATGTGTTTGGTGTGGAGGGAGGTAGGGGGTATGTGTGTTTGTAGTGTGGTTTGGGGTGGTGTTTGTGGGGAGCAGTGGTAGTATGTATTGTTGGTCCTTTTGTGAAGGGGTTTTTTGATTTGAGGTTTAATATGAATTGTGTTTCATAGTTATGGAGGAATTTTTTGTTGTTTTCCCAGTGTTTAAGGGAAGTTAGTTCTTCCTTTTGGCATTCATCTTTCCACAGCTTAATAACATGTTCGAGGGATTGCTCGTTGGAGTGTGTGGTAAGTTCGAAGAGCATCTCATCATCAATTTTTGTGTATTTTTGTTCGTGATTTTGTGCTCTGAGTTTTAAAAGTTCCGCTTCAGTTTTCATCTTTTCAGATGCCAGTTTTTCTCTTAGGAAACGTTGTTCTTCTGGTTCATCTGTGATGTGTTTAATTTGGAATTTACGGGGTAGTATGATAGGAGAAGAGTTTAACCATTTGTCATAAATTTCAGCTTTGTTGTGGTTTTTAAGCATGTTCCAGAAAAGGAGTTTTCTGTTGTGCAGTTTCTTGGTCCAGGTAGATTTGATCTGGTTTTTGATGTGTAGTGCTGGAGTTAAAGTGTGTTCATTCTGTGAGTTGGATGATGTATGTGGTTCCTTCCATGATGAGTTGGTAATTAAAGTTTTTAGTGTAGTGCTAATTTCATTTAGGTTATCATTAATCTTATCCGAAAGATGTTGATGTGGGTTGTTTACAGGGATATCTTGGGTTTGAAGGAGAAGTTCATCAATTTTGCTGGAAAGTGTGAGTAGGTGTGTGTTAAGTGTTTTGAGTTCTTTTAGGATGGTCTCATTGGTGACTTTCTCTGGAAGATTGGGGTTATTTTTGGGTGGCATTCTGTATCACACGTGTGGTAGAAGGTACAAGTCAGTAAATAGTGGGGTTGTGTTAACCGCACGTGGAGAAATAATAGGAAAATGTAAAAAAGCCAGAATGCTGAACTGGGAGCATAATTTAATTAAGATTTATTCTAACCGGTTTTCATTGCGATGAAGCAAATTATCAAGAAGGAGAATGAAAATGTTTTTTTACAAAGAAGTACAAAAAAGTACAAAATGAAGAAAATAATATATAAAACAATAATATATAAAAAAATAAATATACCCATACATTATATTGTCTTTGAGCTTTTGTAGTTCAATAGTAGTTCATGTATAAATTGGTAGGAAAAATAAGGATGCATGAGAGTTGAGTTTTGTTAGGTTTAAAAAAAGGGTTAAAAGTTTGTGTTAAGCAGGAAATGTGGTGTCAAAACAGGAAGTGTGTGTAAGGGGAGACAAGTGTTTTTAGTTAGAGTTATGAGCTCTTTTTTTCAAAACAGGAAGTTTGTGTCTGTTCATAGAGAAATAAGGTCACTGAGGGGTGTGTGTGTTAAGAAATGGTTGGAATTTCTCTATGAAAAGATTCTCCTTGTTGATTCTTTCTTGTGTGGAAATTCTGTCTTTACATTGATAGAAAGGGAATATAATGAATTTAGGGTTTTTGTTTCTGGCGCAAGAGTCTATGTGGCCACTGAGTGGAATTTGGCGGTATTGAGGGAGGTTTATTTGTTCCTTATGGACAGCTACTCTTCTACGTAATGGGAGGCTCGTCTGTCCGATATAGAAGTTTTGGCAACCTGCGCAAGTAAGGACATAAATGAGGTTACTCGAGGAACAAGAGAAATTGGTTTTAATTTTAAACTTTGTTCCTCGTTTGAAGGTAAATTCAGAGCCTTCAAGTAGGTAAGGGCAGGTGCCACAATTAGGGCGTGCACATTTTTTAACTGATGGGGGTGGAAGTGGTGTATGTAGTTTGGAATTGGTTAATAATGTTTTCAAAGATTTGTGTTGCCTTTTGCATTTAAGGACTTTGTGTGTATTAATGATATTGTTCATTTTCGGGTCTGTGGTGAGTAAGGGGAGGTTTTGTTTAATTATGGTGAATGCTTCGATGTTATTGGGGTTATGGATGGAGATGTATGGAAGTATTTTGGGGTTGGGTGTGTTATTATGTTGGTTGGTTTTTAGTGTGTTTTTGTCAAGTTCCTTGGCACGTTTTATTCCAAGATCTATGAGTGTGGAGGGATATTGGCGTTGTAACAGTGTTTTTTTGAGATCTTGTAAGCGTATTTCTCGAGTGGTAGGGTCAGAGACAATGGTGCAAATTCTTTTAGCTAAATTAAAGGGGATATTTATCTTGGTGTGTTTTGGGTGGCATGAGCTAAAAAGGAGGTATTGTTGTGAGTCTGTAGGTTTGTGGTAGATGTCGGTTGTGATTTGGTTATTAGGTGTTTTTATGATTAAGAGATCAAGAAAAGGGAGATGATGTTTGCTGAATTCCATAGTGAATTGAATGTTGGGATGTATGTTATTAAGAATGGATTTGAATTCTAGAAGTTTTTCATAGGGTTCATTCCATATGATGAAACAATCATCCAAATATCTTTTCCAGTTATCCATTAAAAAGATGTGGAAAAGGTGTCCAAATTTCTGACGTGAGGTTTCATATAGTGTTAATTAAAAAAAAAACCATTATGAGGTTCGCAAGGACTGGTGCAGCTTTAGTACCCATCGCGATACCACATTTTTGGCGAAAGTATGTGTCTGCAAACAGGATCAGAAAACGCGGCATTTACCAAGCTTCTCTTGAAAACGAAGCCCGACTATAAGTAATAACTTTATCTGGACTGATCACCGGTTGCCTACCTATGACATTACGCATATATTACCTGTAAATTATGGCTATTATGTAATTCCTGGCTTCTTGAAATTGCTATCGAGATAAGATATTACATAGTTACTCTCTATATATTTCTTTATTTTATTGCCTATATTTTTATGCCCCTGTAAATATATGTATCAAGCCTAACTGTGTTTATTTAACCTACTACCTCCACAACAGCTCGATTTGCATTTCTCTTAAAGCCATTTATGTTGCCATGGGCCATTCCCTCGACGAAGTCGGGGTTGAAGTTCACATAGATAGATATATATAAATGTAAATAAATAAAAGAATATATATATATATATATATATATATATATGTATGTATGTATGTATGTATGTATGTATGTATGTATGTATGTATGTATGTATGTATCGGAATTACACCGCACTTCTTAATTCCAGATCCGAAATTTTCAGCAAATGCAAACATATAGGCAAATTTCTTTTGGTAAACTGGAAGATGTCACTCTCTCCGGAGTTACCAGCTGTCAGAAAAATTTTAGAACCTTTTCCAGTGAGTTATTCTACTACAACTAGTTTAATTATAGTCTCATAACTAATTTTCTATAGGACGTAACTAATTTTCTTTGCTCTCTTTTTCCGTTTTTATTCAGCCTTTCACTTTATGCATGCACCTTCCCGTTTGTTTTTTCTTGGTTTCTCATGTACCACAGACGTGCTTTTCAAATTGAACAGACCATGTGTCCAGAGCCAGGAGATTGCCTAATGGCACAAAAACACATTATAAAAAAACCTACCTAGCTGCGTTTTTTCACATCAAGAAGCTATTAGTAGCTCTTATTTTTATACTGTGTACATTAAATCGTAAATATATATAGATATATATTCATTCGAAGCTCAGGATCCTTTTACCTGAACAAGAAATTCACTTACCATGGAATTCCGAGAAGTGATGGCGTGAATGATTAACTTCGAAAGAATAGATAAAATTTACATCTTACACCAAAATGTTAATATGTGTGTGTGTGTGTTTCTACATGTGTGTGTGTGTATTTCTACATGTGTGTGCCCAAATGTGTAACAGGTGTATGCGTGTGTGCTGTGTGCGTAGGTGTGTGTATTTGTTTAACTTTAGGTGTACGTGATTTGTACTCAGTCATTTTTAGAATTTGATAACTTTGCTATAACTTTATGTCTTGTGCTTGTCAGTGTATTTAAACGTTTTTCATTTTTATCGGCCTTCTGGCAAATAAAGAAACCGTTGCCTTCTTCGTCGCCATCACCTCCTACCACTACCACCACCACCACCACCACCACCATCAACAACAACAACAACAACAACAACAACACCACAACCACCACCACCACCACCATCACCGACACCATGGTTATATTCTATATTCTTTTCCTTGCCAATTGTTTTTATTTCAATTCCAACACTAAATGTGTATTGTGATTGGAAGCAGAAATCTCGCTACATTAAATGAATCTCTTTAGATCGACCCGTGCCCTTTGATTGGTAGGATCAAGTCTGATAGAATTACTTATCACAGGACTCTGGGGTAATATCTTCTTGTTGTCTGTCTAACCTTTACAGACAGTGAGCAGAGTGAAGGGTTGGGGTAGACGGAAAGACTATATGTTGTAAAATGTGTACTGTTGGACATTACGGTGACTCTCCATCTCTCTCTCTCTCTTTCTTTCTATTCCTTTCTTTCTTTCTCTCACTCTCCCTCTCTCTCCATTGATGGTGATGGTTGTGATAGTGTTGGTGATGGTGATGGTGATGATGATTGCTGTAATAGCTGTAGTGAGATAATAGTGGTGGCAGTAATGATGGTACGAATGTCGTGAGTAATCATAGGGGTGATGAAACCGATGTCTATTATCTTATGTTTAAAGTGAAGGCAGTAGTAGTAGTAGTAGTAGTAGGAGGAGGAGGAGGAGGAGGAGTAGCAGCAGCTGCGATGTTACATACAGCGGTTATGAAGATGCTGCTAGTGATGAGAAAGACACAATTATGTTGGTCGTGATGATCATTCGACGACTACGCGACTACCACAATGACGGCGATAACGACCACGACGACTATGACATCTAAGATGATGATGCTGATGATGAAAATAATGATGATGATGGTGATGATGATGATGATGATGGTGATGATGATGATGATGATGATGATGATGATGAAAACGATGACTGTGACAATGATGAATATTATGACTATGACAATGATGATAATTATGATGATGTTGATGATGATGATGATGAGGAGGAGGAGGAGGGGGAGGTTTAAGGTGACGACGACGACGAAAAGCAGCAGGATGGTAGTAATGATGATGATGATGATGTGGATGAAAATAATGACGATGACAGCTATGATTGTAGCGTGCGTCGATGGATGATGACGATGATCTACATCGACGTCATGAACGTCTACAAAGTTTGAGATGATATTTGATACTGCAATATTAACGATGCCAAGATTAATGATGCAAGAGACTAATATAAAATTGGTGGAGACACGAAAAAAGCAGCGATCAGAGAATATATATTTAATTGCGCAAGCAGACAAAACTGTCCCATAATAAAGATACGTTAGTCGTTGTACCTATAACTTCCGTTTTTATGACTTCATCGTTATTTTGTAATTATATTTGCTTCATTTTTATTTATTTAAAACAAAAATATTTCTATCAATCGTAGAAATATTTTTATTTATTTAAAAAAAAAATATTTCTATCAAACTCAGTTTCTCACTTGCAATAAAACGTCTTAACATTGAAACGAAACCCTCTTGTTCGGGAGCATGTGCGAATTTGTGTATCCCAAAGATAAAATTAGGAAAATTTCAGAGAGGAAAATAAAAAAAAAACAAAAAAACAAAAAGCAAAGCTAAAACAAAAACAGATAAGATGGTATAAAGATAGAGATATAAGCTACAAAAAAAGAAAAAAGAAAAAAGAAATATCTATTTTGAAAAAAAAACAGTTATCCCTGGCGAAACATAACGAAAGAAATAAAAGTAAAAAGAGCAGGAGAAAATGAAACAACGTAATTATAGCATTAAAACAATTTTAGGTGTTTATTACTTGGAATAGCTTGTAGAAATTTTGTACACTTCATTGAATTTCTTCCATTAAGAACCTCACCACTATCATACCAACAAGATGTTGTTAGCTTGGAGCGAGATTTTCCATGAAGCTTGATTCACAAATGCAATTTTGGTAACGTATGGCTAAAAGCATAGCATAAAACGGTCAGAGTAAGAAGGCTGTAAGGGGTATGAGCATGTATCTCTCTCTATTTCTTTCTCTTTCTCTGTCATATATATGTATGTGTGCGTGTGTGCGCGAGTCTCTCTCTCTCCCTCTCTCTATGTATATATATATATATGTATATATATGTGTGTGTGTGTGTGTGTGTGTGTGTGTGTGTGTGTGTGTGTGTGTGTGTGTGTGTGTGTGTGTATGTGTGTGTATGTAAGTATGTTTGTATATATATTTGATATATATTTCGAAACACACTCCAACCACAATAACAATAGCAAAAATAACCAAGACCACAACGATTATATGATTGAATACTAACTACTAACACCATCATAGCGCTAGCTTCAGCAACAACGTTAACTATTACTACTACTACTACTACTACTACTACTACTACTACTACTACCAATAATAATAATAATAATAATAATAATAATAATAATAATAATAGTTATCACCAAAAGACAATAGTAGCGTTCATTAACAACTACAACTGTTCTGACAAATTGGAGAAAATATAATTTTTCAGGCAGGTATCAGTTGCTTAGAATGTCATTTTATATGTAGGTCGACTGAGACTTTACCATTGAAATAAATCCGGCTATTAGAGAATAATGTTATTCCTGCTAATTCCGTTTATTATTTGAGACATTCAGTCAAATCTCATGAGCCTAGCAATGATGGAAGTTATGTTTATCAATGAAACCAGCATGAGAAAGAAAGGGTAAATAGATAGATAGATAGATAGATAGATAGATAGATAGATAGATAGATAGATAGATAGATAGATAGATAGATAGAAAGTGGGGAAGAAGAGAAGGTGGAGGGAATCAGGAGACTCTGGGCGTGCTAGAAATTGGTCCGACTATATTCTGTAGTAAGTCCCTGAAGAGTTTCCCTCCCAATAAACTGTCGTTGGCTGGCTGCCTTCTCCACACTTTCCTTCATATTTACTTTCTATCTTCCTTTCTAAATAACCTTCCACATTTTCTTTCATTTTTTTTTTCGTTCTCTTTCAAACATTTGTTATGTTTACTTCTTCAGTGCTTGCCATAATTTTATAGCTCTTTCTTTTAACATTACTTTCCGTGCTTCTTTTATTATTTTTATCATACACACACACATATTAAGCATACGTGCATACATACAATATATGCGCACACATACATATGAATACATATAGCTAAACATATGTATATATATATATATATATATATATATGTGTGTATGTGTGTATGTGTGTGTGTGCATAAATGCATCTCTCTATATATATGTATATGTATGTGTATGTGTGTATATATAGGTATATATACGCATATGTCTGTATATATATGTAAATATATATGTATATATATATATATGCATATATATATATATATATATATATATGTATATATATATGTATATATATATATATCTATATATATATATATGTATATATATTTGTATATGTATATATATATATCTATGTATGTATATATATATATATATATATATATATATATATATATATATATATATATAACCGTATCTCGGCACATATGTATACATGTAGTTATACAGACACGCACGCACACAAGCACAACACACACACACACACACAAACACACAGAGAGATGTATATAATGAATTTTGATTTATTCTTTTGCCTTGTTACAAATTTAATAGAATCTGAAATCTTTTGTAATCAACGAACTCCTTCGAGTATTGCATTACCAGTCCGGGTGAGAAGATCTCCAGGGGGTTGAAATGTGGGAATACATTAATACTTCTATCATGGGACTGCTTACTGAACTCTATTGTATGTATGTATGTATCTATCTATATCTATCTGGCTATCTTTGTGCATGTATGTATGCATGTGTTTGTATTTGCATGATTGTATGTATGCATTTATGCATGTATTTACACATAGTTGTACGAATGAATGTGTACATGCATGAAAGATTATCAATGCTTGATTGTGTGTGCCTGCATGCATATATATATATATATATATTTCTGCATGTATGTAGGTGTATATATATATATATACATATATATGGGTGGGTGTGTGTGTGTGTGTTTATATATATATATATATATATATATATATATATATATATATATATATATATATATATGTATGTATGTATGCATGTGTGAACGCGCGTGTGTATGCATATATATGCATGTGTGTGTACGTGTGTGTATGTGTATATATGTGTGTGTGTGTATATATATATATATATATATATATATATATATATATATATATATATATATATATATATATATATGCACGTATATGAATTCATCGTGAGGCGCGATTTTTAATATGTTTGATATTGCATTATATTTGAATCTCATTGCCAGACTATGAAAGCGTCTTCAAGGATGAAAACATTATTGCGAATTGTGAGTTACTATAATTTGCTTAATGGAAAAACATGCATTGGTTTAACACTCACTCATTTTGCTGAATTCTGCCGCTTCGCTAATCCAGCTTTTTGATCCTCGCCCATGATACACGCTCCTAGAATGATATTTACATCAAGCAGCGCTCACTGATTTCCATTACAATTTTAAAGCGCGAACAAAATCGCTGTATTTGATGAAAGGGTATATTAATTGTTAAATCATATTTGTTATTGTTACAGGTCATCTTTTTTTAATGCTTTAATGGACTTTATTTGTACGTGAATAACATTCTTCTTAATATTAAATAATGATGTGACTGCTAACTGCTGAACTGTGTATTTATGTGTGTCATGCATGTATATACGTATACAAATATGCATGTGTGGGTATATATGGATATATGCATGTACATCTATGTACATACACACATGTATGTATGTATATATGTATGTATATATGTATGTATGCATGCATGTATTCATGCATGTATTCATGCATGCATGTATGTATGTATGTATGTATGTATGTATGTATATATGTATGTATTATATATGAAGTGAGAGAAAGGGAGTAAAAGCATATTCTAATCTCTTTCAAATGACTATTAAATAATGATTGCCTTGTTGAATTATTATATAGTCATTATATTCAAGTCGGACTACATTTAAAGGTCACTAGCAAGCAATAAGCGATTTCTGGTTACCTTTCAATGAATCATCTTCATGATTAGCCAATGAGTGAACTTCTACACCGTTGTGTAAGCCGCTAAAAATAGTAGCTATATTTCCCCAAAATGACGACAATAATTATATACAAGTTTTTTAAGGAAAGAATTAGGTGGCGTTAATAGGTCTCTACTATATTTTCTGAATCTCAAGGTGGCCTAAACCTTATCGTTACTATAATATAATTATACAGTAATCTGCTTCATTCAGATGTGATATGTTTTGCTGTTGTTTACTCTTTTTTTCATTTTAGCTACCTCCACTGGATCAAGTGAAATCTTGGCCACTGGGAATCGTGGCCACTGGGTCACATGGAATCTTCTACGTTACACACAAAATGAAACGCTTTTAACCCATCGAAACCTTTTTTGACTAGATTAGGTAAGAATACTAAACTTTGAAACTCACCATGCAATGATAAGACCGAAATGCGAACGAAATGACTGGGTTCTTGAGAAATTTACTTCCCAATTAAATTGTTCTGGGCTCGGTCTCACTCTGTGGCGTCTTGAGCAAGAGACGTCTGTCTACCATATTCTGTGTACAGAAGACTGTTAAATACAAATGTACACACCATTATGTTGATCATCGCTGCTATAGGAGAAACTGTGTACATTTATCCTTGCTTATCACTGATTCATTCACCACTGATCGGGGATAACACGCAAATTGTTAACTATGTTTCGCTTATTTCGAACTGATCTTTGATCGGTGATTAGCCATAGATTCGGATCTTTTTTAAAACGGGGGCCACATTTTTCATTAATGTTTTACGTAGTGCTTTTGGTACCGAAAGACTTTCAAACTTCGTATACTTATCTATTTTGTGTTATAGAACAGAAAAATATTTTTGTATTCGAATTTATTTCATGTAAAAAATTGTCTTATTTCGATAATTTCAACCAATCACTGACGTCCATTCAGCCGATATACATTAAGTGCCGACTACATAAACAAACGATTCTTCGTTTTATTTGCTTTTTTCATTTTAAATTTGCTTTAACCCTAACCCTAACCCTAACCCTAACCCTAACCCTAACTCTAACCCTAGGGTTAGGGTTAGGGTTAGAGTTAGGGTTAGGGTTAGGGTTAATTGTTTCAGAATCGTTTGTTTATGTAGTCGGCACTTAATGTATATCGGCTGAATGGACGTCAGTGATTGGTTGAAATTACAGAAATACGACAACTTTAACATGGAATAATTTATGGATTTCTTTTTTTTTAAAGAAGACTAAGAGAAAAAGATGTTTTATATGACACATTCTACCAGTGTTCCAAGTTTCAAAGTGTTTCGTTAATGAAAAATGTGGCCCCCGTTTTAAAAAAGATCCATAGATTCTGCTTGAACCACAAAAGCGCGCTCCACCGACCATCGACAATGCTCACGACATCTTTACATCTCAGAACGAAACCTATGTTTCTCAAATGTTTTATTATTTATTTTTTACTGATTCATTGTTTTTTTAACCTTACACCCGTGATAACCGAGGGTAGATGTATCGTTACTTTATTGTGTGTTTTTTTTAAATCTGTGATCTTTGTATGAGTTCGATTATACCTTTTTTATATCAATTATCAATTTCATACCTTGTAATACAATGTCTCAAATTTGGCGAGACAGTATAATCAAACTGATCACAGTATTTCACTAACTTTTAAATTTATTGACCCGAAGAATGAAAGGCGAAGTTGATCCCAGAACATAAGCGATTATAACAAAATACAGAAAGGCATTTTGTCTGACTCTCTGACACTCTAATAATTCTGCGACAACAACGATCTTATCAAAGAAAAACTTCGTGATGCCCATTGCTTCTGAATTCCTAATAATTCTTGATACATATTTTTCATTACTAGACATTTTTTGCTAACATATATTTTTCTGCCAAATTATATTGTACCCTAATAATGTTGTCTCATATTTGAAACCTGATCCAAGACTCACGTTCACAGGACTAAATTTGTACTCACAATTGCGTGCCGCAAGTAACATCACAATTAAATGTATTCAATATCTTTGTTTTGGGTGTTCCTTTTCGGCAAAAAATTTACGAATTGATTTTTTAAAATGTGATAACAGGATTGATCATGCGAATCTAGTTGTACTTCAGGGCTAATTCAAGAAAGTTCCCCACCACACACACACACACACACACACACACACACACACACACACATACATACAAGCATACATACATACATAAACAAATACATATGCATGAAGGTATGCATAGCATACTTAACTGCACATACACACACGCACACACACGCACACACACACACATATATGTGTGTATATATATATATATATATATATGTATGTGTGTGTGTGTGTGTTTGTGTGTGTGTGTGTGTATATATATATAAAACACATATGTGAGTACATGTGAGTACATAAATATATGATACATATGTGACTACATATGTGAGTACGTAAGATAGAAAAATAGTACTCGAATAGCAATAATAGAATAAAATAATAGTTTAATGAAGATCTAGGAGCTATATATACATGCACAGTCTATGAAGTGTTTTCAGCTTTATCTTTTAGCTTTTACTGGCTTCAGCTAGAGGCTGAGGCCAAGCTGGGGCGGTGCCTTTAGTGTGATTGGTTTTCTTACCGGAATTGTTTCCGGTGAAGTGGAGAGTTGGACAGAACTGTTCTTCTTTGTGTTTCCTGCCGCGATATAGGTTCATCCAGTACCTCAGATAAAAATTTGTCCAAACGTTCTTTGAAAACCTGTACATGTACAACTCGCAGTTTTCTGAGGTAGTTTGGCAGAATATTGAAAAGTTGTGGGCCCTTGAACTCTAAGCTGTCTCAGTACTGGGTCATTATTCTAAATGGAGATGGGTACTATGCAGTGCCGTCCAGTTCGGATGTTGGTATAGGTTTTAATCTCGAAGGCGGGAGCTAGACTCTCCAGGAATTTCCATATGTGTACCTCTGCATATCTTCCGCCACTTCTCTCTAGAAAATAAAGCCTTTCTCAATACCTCATCTGTTATCCCGAGTCAATCTTCTTTGCTTAGTGACTTTGGATTGCCTTGAGTTCAGTTCACAGCTGAGAACACTAATCTGGGTGTCTGAAAACGAGTTTTCTCCATACAAGTAGTATAGTATCCTTCTTTCCTGATTCTGAATGATCTCAGAATCCATACAGCTATTTGCCTGCACAGTGTTACCATTTTGGTAATATGCACATGGAACGTTGCATCATTACTCATCTGGATTCGAAGGTCACGCACCAACTCTGACTCTGAGATTGCGCTACCATCTGATCCTGTGTAATCCGACTGTAGTCTGTTTGTGAGTCGCTAATAGAGTGCTTGAAACTTCTCAGCATTGAACTGCATGCTATTTTCACCAACGCACATGTATATTGCATTCATGTCTATTTCTAGTTTCAGGGTGTCATCAAGCTTCTCGACCGCCTGCGATACTTTTATATCATCAACATAGCTTGCAGTTGACTGTATGGCTGAGGGTATGTATGAGGGAGCCGCCACAAGTACAGTTCCCTAAGATATTTCCCTGAGAAGTGATGTCTCCTGAGAGAGAGCACCGTTGCCTGTAACTGTTTACTTCTGCCCTTTAAAAAGCTATGTAGCCACACTCGTAGTTTCTGGCAGTAACTAAGGCCACACAGCTTCTGACATATATATATATATGAATGTATATTGGTGTGTGTGTGTGTACATTAATGCGCTAAATTTATATAATACTGGTGAGAACAACACTTTCAAATTGATTACAACCCCAAATGAGGAAACAAACGAGCGAAGAAAGTTAAACTGTAAGAATTAAGATTGTATATAATGTCATTTGATGATTAACGCCAGTCAGTTAATGACGGAGTTATAGTGGAGATACTAAACATAGTTACAGGTTTTAATATAGAACATAACAAATAAAATTACTTCCGTTAAGTACTAATTACTAATGCCAGGTGAGGTGCGACATATGGAAAGCAACATCGAAATATATAATATAACGTTACATGCAACGCGATATATGTATTTACTATTGAAGGCATATTACGTAAGATTTATGTTTAATCATTATTAAGTGTATGGCGATGACTAATTAGTTACAATTTATTGCTAAGGGATTAATCCGTAGTATTTGCGTGCTACTTTATACAATAGTTTAATGTCTATTTATGTGATTTGTCAGGCAGATATCCAATGTTCTCTTCGCAGTAATATAAAATTTACATACAAATATGAACTCGACACTTCAAATACCAGTTTAGACATGCGGAAAGCGATGTGAACTAATATGCAAAAGTATCATTTACATAAAATCTTTCACACTAGACTATTAGATTTTATAGCAATCACTTAAAACAAGCCTCCTCCGCATACATGCACGCACAGAGAAAGAGAAACAGAGACAGACAGAGACACGCAGACAGAAGCGCTATAAAATATAATATATACATACACACGCACACAATCGTGCGCGCACACATGCATTGGATTGCAGACATGCAAAGGACCGCCTTGAAAGGTTTAATTGAGCAAATCGCGTCCAGTACATATTCGCTTTAAAGGTTTGGTAATTTGTTGTTTTCTTATACCGAGCCGCTACGTAGGTTTGTTTACGGGGACGTAGACAAACTAACAACGTTTGTCAAACGTTAGTCGGACAAACACTACACAAGCACACACACACTCACATACACACACACACACACACACACACACACACACACACACACACACACACACACACACACACACACACACACACGCACACACAACCATCCATCCATCATCACTGCACATGTTCAGTCCACTGCCGGACGAAGACCTAGCAGGTTCTCTACATTAAACATGGCGTGATGTTTTCCACATCCAGGTTTGGATGCCAAAAAGTTTAACAAATTCTTCATTCCAGCTTCTGCATGGACTTCTTTTTTCTGGATGTGGTGTACAATCTATCAATTTGGTTTTACACACACACACGCGCGCGCGCACAAAGTACATTACGTATAATGTACACATATAAAGTACATTACGAACGCAGTATCACAAATAGGACTGACACGTTCGTACCCCACAGGTTTCGGATATAAACAAATATATATACACATATAGGTCTGAATATTTTGCTGGAAATATAGCGATAAGAACCAATGCACCAGTCCTCCTTTCCAAACGCAACTAAAAGCGTATGTACCAGGGAATATGTATGTATGGGAGTGTTTATATATACATATGTGTATGTATGTATGTGTGGGTGGGTATATATATGTGTCCTCAAATATAGTATCAATAACAATTGACTCATTGGTGTGCATGTATAGACATTTATGTATGTACATCTAAATGTACATATAAGTATTCATGTATTTATGTTTATGTATTTATATATATCTATATATGTTAAAATATGCATGCATATGCATATATATATGTGAGTTTTTATGGCTTTTTTTATATGATTTTTATATGCTTTTTTATGTTTATTTTTGGATATTGTCGATTAACTTCATGAACCTTGTAAATCTCTGAAGAGGCCTAGAGAATCATACATGTACCTCTATTTCATCCATTTCATCTACCAATTACTCCAGCTTACTGGAGTTATATAGATAGAATGAGGCATGTCACCTCTAGGCAGAAACAGCTGTAAGGCCTTATCCCTTCTTCAGTTACTAGATGTCCTTTTGAACTTTTAATTTTTAATTGCTGATATCACATAGCGTGTCATATATGTTTGTATATTGTTTTTATTGTCCTCTTGGTTGAAAAATAAACAGGTAAATTGACATAGTACAGTGTCTGCAAGTTGATGAGTACCACATATTCCCCTCCATTTTCTTATTGCTATATATAATCCGTATTAAATTAAGAGAAGAAAATGAAGATTTAGTGGTTAATAATTATTTATTAATAAATAATTATTAATCGCCAACTCTCCATTTTCTTCTTTTAATTTAATACGGATTATATAATATACCAATTGATTTAGGGAAATTTTATTTCCCAAACATATAAGGTATAGAACCAGTATTTTCTTGGCTGTAATCATCCCTTCATGAGATTAATATGTCCCCTAATTAACTTAAACATATACACATACACACACACATATATATATTTAAATGTATGTATGTATTATGTATGTGTGTGTGCATGTGTATGTATGTGTGTGTGTGTGTGTGTGTGTGTGTATGTGTGTGTGTGTGTCCGCGTGTGTGTTTGTGCATGTATATTTATATATATGTTAGATACATAGATATGCTCCACTAATAACCCTCTGGAACAAAATATAACTGGATTTCGAATATTGTGGAGATAATGTAAATTGTTACGCTACAAATAACCACGATATCTGGGATTACAAAATATTGTAAGACCTTAATGTTTAAAGGGTGATGAACAAAACAAGATGATTTTCTTCACAGCCTTGCTACCAAGTAGGCGGCCGATCAAAATTTACTCTAAATTAGAAAAAGAAAGAGAAGTGTAAACATACATAAATACATACATACGTACATACATACATGCATACAGCAGCATTCCTTGTCTGATAACCTTAAATACATGTCCAAAGAAGTCACATGACGCTACCGTATCATCAGATGAAAGGATGAGCGTATATGAACAGAAGACTATGCATGGACATGTAAGTAGAAGCTCTGAAATGATAGTAACATTCATCATCAAATCATTCTATCATAGACTAACAACCGGGTTACTACCTCCCTCTTTGAAGGGTATGCGTTTGTAATCCAGGAACAGGAAATTTCAACCAAATACCTGATGCACAAAAAAGACAGAGATGCAGGAAAAGCAGCAGTAAAATGTGACAACCGATGAAGATTTTGTGAAGTTAACACCGCGGATATCACCCACATCATAAACAGTTGACCGAAAATGTTTATCTACCAATGAAACATGATGTAACTAGAACACTGTATAACGAGATCCGTCGAAAGGATAACACAGAGGACAAAGAAATAAGAACCCACAGTATGGCAGAAGCCATAGCCACTGATTATAAAAAGGAGTACTGATGGAATGTCCCAGTGAAAACTTCAATAAAATGTAAGCACAACAGACCTGCTATGATGATTGGGACAGAGAAGAGAAACTGTGTACAGTTGTGGAAATTAGCTGCCCAGCGGAAGTTAACATATAACTGAAGAACAGTGAAAAAGAGAGTGCCTACACTGAACTATTGCAATAAACCTGAAAAATGGCATACATACATACGTACATACATACATACATACATACATACATACACACATACATATACTGGACCACAAGTTTTTGAATGATAAAATTATAATACAAAATATATTTTCAGTTAATATTCAAACCATATGCAATTAATTCGTGGCATACTAATTAATTAATTCCAGCGTGACAAAGTTTTGCGCACATCATCAAATGTTTTATTTGCTATTTAAATATGGGAACAGCAGATACTAGTAGGCTACGAATGGTAGACACAGAGTCCGTAGCTGTTGAAACATTGGTTGGCATTCCGTCGGTTACGATGACGAGGGTTCCAGTTGATCCGATCAATGGAACAGCCTACTCGTGAAATTGACGTGCAAGTGGCTGAGCACTCTACAGATACGTGTACACTTAACGTAGTTCTCGGGGGAGATTCAGCATGACACAGAGTGTGACAAGGCTGGCCCTTTGAAA
>NC_142928.1:57012146-57032146 GCF_046866305.1 Octopus bimaculoides
ACTATTTGTCACTTAATGATGTATCTTCTACCTTAGTCACCGTTGACCCAAACCTTTCCAATGAAATTAGATAGAAACTGTACAGAAGCTTGTTGTATAAGCTGTAATTGTTCTTGAGTTGTAAACTCTAGCCAAAATCCGGTGTAATCCCAGGAACCAGTCCTTGGAGACTTTTAGTAGATGCGGCTATTTTTACGAGCATGCATCCGTGCAGATCTTCCATGTGAGAATATTTTCATATGGGGACATGGATGAATGCATGCTCGGAAAAATTGACCTTGCATTCTTTCGGCCTTAACCATGTCATGCGTTTCTCGGGGTCATTACAAAGAAAACGAAAAAAATTGAAGCGTTGCATAACTAATAGGAAATAGCAAAGAAGACGCTAGAATGCTTGACATAGCGAGCCAAGAAGTTGTTAATATTTAGATTTCATTTTTAATGATGGGAGGAAATCATCACCCAAGTATTAATCAGTATTAATACTGGTCATATATAGTAACAGGGATACTTCTATATATCAATTAAACAAAATTAATTAAATATTAAATGGGGGGACAAAGGAATTTGATCTTTCGAAACGGTGACAATTTCGGGCAGGGCTTGTTTCCGAGTTATTACACATCATCAGTAGAGCATCACCTAACTTTTAACGCTGTTCTAGAAAGACCCAACTCTGCCTCTATTACAATATATATTAGCGAAATTCATTTACTCCACATTATTCTATCAATTTTGAATCTGAAATTATATTCAGAAACTAATTTTTTGTGTGCGTAATATACGCATACGCAAATTATATACACCTACATATGTGTATATGATATATACACATATATGTGTTAGTGTGTGTGTGTATTTACTCACGCACGCATACACACACACACACACATATATAGTTCACAGATGAGATTCAGATATTCTCAGTATAGAAGACATTGGTGCTCAAAAGATTCAAACTTAAACTCCGATGTCTTTACAGGAGATCATTCCATGAGGTAAAGAAAGATTATAAGAGTGATCAGGTTGAGTGGGGTTAGAAACTATTGTGGGGA
Source organism: Octopus bimaculoides (assembly GCF_046866305.1). Classification (NCBI taxonomy): domain Eukaryota; kingdom Metazoa; phylum Mollusca; class Cephalopoda; order Octopoda; family Octopodidae; genus Octopus; species Octopus bimaculoides. The sequence continues at coordinate 57,013,202 of NC_142928.1, forward strand.
TAAGCAAATTAGAGACATCAAATATATTGAATATATTAAATACATCAAATACAAAATACTATATATGTACGCATGTGAAACGAGAGAAAGCAAAAAATGGAAACTTTCAGATGATGAATTTGTTTGTATATATATATATATATATATATATATATATATTAAAAGGGTAAAGGATTATCAATTTATTAATTAATAAATCAATTAATAATTAATAATTTTTACCAAGCCCATCGGTATGAAAGCACCATTATTGGTGGAGAACTTATTCAAAAGTTCACATATTTATACATATAATTAAGGGATCAGCAAAATATTTGCTTCACCATATACCGAAGTTCAGAAAATAGCAGCTAAAAAAGCTGAGAATCTCACAGACAGCATCACTTGTAACTCACAAAGGCAAAAACAAGAAGAAAAAACAATGAAAAACTAACCAATTCAGATGATTAACAGCAGACGCGTTTCAGGATTATGATTAATAATTAACAATTAATAATCAATTTCCTTCATCAGTACTGTATTCCAGTAGTAAATTTGACTATGCTAGCAAACCCTGCAAGCATGGACTGGTAATTCCACACCGACACAGATCAGAAAGCATAACCAAATTCACCTCGGTCAGCCAGTTTAACTGTCCCTTCCTCAAGAAATTACCATGTGCGCGACAAGTGATATCGCAGAGAAATCTGCGTATACTAATCTGGAGTGAATAATTATTACAAATTAAAAGGGTAAAGGATTATCAATTTATTAATTAATAAATCAATTAATAATTAATAATTTTTACCAAGCCCATCGGTAAGCTTTTCTGAACTTCGGTATATGGTGAAGCAAATTATATATATATATATATATATATATATATATATATATATATATATATATATATATATATATATATATATATATATATATATTCATATAAATAGGTCCAATTTACACAGAGTGCAAACGACATAGAAAATTAAAGGGGTGGAAGAAAGATATAAGTGCAACAGCCGCTTCTGAGGGCTCGGCGCCCCATAATAGTGTTGGTAAGATTTAATCCATCACAAAAGGAGTCTATATGAATGCATTTAACATAGGATGGTACGAGCCTCCGTCTTCAGGGTGGAGAAGATCTTACATTTCAGATCTTAATGCAAAGAAGGTCAAGGATGGAATGATTAAATGTGGAGAGCTAAGTTTATTGTGTATTGGAGGGGGTACTGAGGGTATTTAGACAAGGAATGATGAGGAGAGAAAGATAGTTTAAGAAGAATGAGGCTAGTAAGGGAGTAGCAGGGGTGGAGAGTATGAAGGTTGACAGGAGGGTGGGGTAGATAGTATATGAATGGTAGTTTATTGTGTTGAGCTTGTTAACGTTTAGGGAGAAAAGGAATGGCAATTATCTGAGAGAAGTAAAGTGTCTAGTTCAGTGGCAGAGGGAGACTACTAAGGTACACTTAAATTTATCAACTGAAAGTTTCCACTTTTTGCTTTCTCTGGTCTTGAATGTATACATGTGTACATATATCGTATATGATGTATTTAATATATTCGATGCATTTTATGTGTCTAATTTTCTTATTCCCATAACTGCTTCTATATACATATCTGTGTGTATGTGTGTGTCAGTGTGTGTGTGTATGCGTGTGTGTGTGTATGCGTGTGTGTGTGCGTGTGCTTGTGATCGAGATTCTCAAGGTGATGCTCCAGCATGGCTGTAGTTAAATAACTGAAAGAAAAAAATAGAATAATAGAATGTATGTGTGTATATATATATATATATATATATATATATATATATATATATATATATATATATATATATATATATGGGAGAATTCACGAAAAAACAACAGACGAAGACAGGTAGTGTAAACAACAAATGTATAACGCTCGGGAATAGAGAAAGTCTTTAACGTTTCGAGTCTACGCTCTTTAACGAGTTTCAGAGAGCGTCTAGTTATAAGTATATGTGCCAATAATTTAGTATGTTTTTTCATAAGCTGTCTGCAAGAAAATGGTTCTTGTACTTCTGGAGTAGGAATGACAAATTTCAATGTAGTATTTTATTTATTGCAATTATTGTCATATAGAAGAGTTGTTGCTATATCCTGTAATACATATGTCTACAGATACATTACCCTTATCTGTTCATAGAATAATAATGCAGTTGTGAAACTGTGAAGTCTTAATGACATTCCTTTACCCTCGGAAGATGTTTACTTTTGGAGGTTTGGCCTCTATCCTCTTGCTGAATAATTGCAATATATAATAATAATTATTGCTGAATAATTGCAATAAATAAAATACTACTTTGAAATTTGTCATTCCTACTCCAGAAGTACAAGAACCATTTTGCTTGCAGACAGCTTATGAAAAAAACATACTAAATTATTGGCACATATACTTATAGCTAGACCATCTCTGAAACTCATACATACCCACTTCAACGAAAAGTAAATTTAAATAAACTAAAAATATAACACGTAGTATCGTAGCATCCAAGCGTAGTAGAAAGGTAGATCGTATTCTTGCTTTATAGTTATAGCTTTCAGTTTCGAATTCAGTGCCGAATTTTTAGCAACGCCAAGCCTAACGATAAACATAAATATTTCATTTCTAATGAGGTTAATAGTTCGGAAAATTATTGTCGTATTAATTAACAACTCATGCCAGACATCAAATAACTTAGAAATAGTCAAGATAAGATTCTCATTAACTAATTATCACATCACCGTATTGAAAAGCCATTGAAATATTATGGCTATGACTTTGCCTGATGTAAGTAACTTTATTAAAAAGTGTCGATTTAAAAGAGACTTTCCATCCAAACACTTTGATTACATAAATTTTATTGAATATAAATCAATATTGATATGCTTGATTATATAAGTTTTATCGAAATTTGATCAGTATTGATATTTCTAGGGAAGTTTAATTAGAAAATGTATTATTGAAACACTTCTGTCATCATCGATTTTATCAATATGTAATACATGAGATGGGTGATTGTAAGACGTGAGCCGAAAAGTAGAATATCAAACGATCATATTATTTCATAACAACTTTGAAAGAACGTATTTTTGTTTCTAATTTCTTACTTGTTTACAACTGCTTATATACATACTATTCTAATAAAATTCTCGTTTCTGTTTCAACCGGTTTGTATTTCTAATACAAATTACATCTACAATCATTACGTCTAATATGTTGCTCTGTGCAAAGTTTTATGATCTGAACGACTTCTCATTCTTTTCTCCACTTCAGTGCATTCCAGCCAGACTATTATCTTTTATGGTGTAATGTGGAGATCAAGAGATTTGAACTCTCCTCAGCTCTTTCATTCCCCCTGAGTCTAATGTCTCTCGTGTGGCACAACATTAAAGTGCTATACATGTTTTGCAATATATTTCCATTTCTTCGGACATCAAGTCGTGTTCACTAAATATTGATCTCACATTCTCTTTCATCTCTTATCTACACACCAGACATAGCTATATTATTGGTACATCTCCCAATAGACTGTAGCTGAAACCAACGAAATTTACCATCATGCTACAAACTAGAGATATATAGTAAGTCACAGATGTTTCTCTATATCTTTACCCTGATTTTCTGTTGGCATGTTTGAAAATCTCAAATACCAAACCCTATTGGGCTGTTTATAATAAAATTTATCAATTGTAAATATAGCTTTTTGTTTTCTTTAACATAATTGTATTAGATCAAAGTCTATAATGAAAAGTGATAACTTGAAGAGATAACCACAACTCATTGAAAAATATTTTCTTGTTAAATAGCAACCTATAATGAAAAACGCTACAGAAAGTTTTGGTATTAGTAACTATTAAAGTAGTAAGGCTCTTCAACAATTTTCTTTAAAATTACAATTAGTACAATGAATTAGTATAATAAATTATATGTATCACACATAAAGTATGATATATTGTATAATGATAAATCTGTATCGTAATTATATCATGATATATCGGTTAGTGAATTCGATTGATATTATAAAAGGTCATCACTCTAATCGTAATATCTATCTTTTTCTTTATATCAAATGCTTAGTTTGTAAAAACAAGTTGAGTTCAAGATCACCAAAAAGAAAATAAAGTTTGAAGTTGTTAACTTTAAGTAATTTCAATTACCTAGGGATTGTCTTTCGAATTTTTTAAATAAATATCATAGCAATTCGCTCAAGTAGTTAAATAATTCTTAGTGCAGCAGAGACATGAAACTTATGTCATTTACAATAAATGATTCATCACTGAACTATTCGATGACTAAATGAATAATGTAAAAAAAGTAACTGTCATGATTATGGAAACTGTATGCAATTTTGGTATGAGGCCAATAGTTTTAGGGGGTAAAGGTTATTCGATTACAACACCTCCCAGTATATGGCTGGTAGTTTATTTTACCGACCCCCAGAAGACACAATGCAAAGTTGGTGGGTGGATTTAAACAAGAAGAAATGCTGCTAAGCATTTTGTACGACGCACTAACGAGTCTGCCAGCTCAAACATAAAATATGTAGTAATGCTTATCTCCAGCTAAGATCTAAATATTACTAATAAACTGAAGTCGTAAACTGAACTAGTTTGTTTATTTCTATATGTATATGTTTGGGAATTCTTCCTCCATATTTAATTCGTACATTATAAAGATATATACGTTGTAAATATTTCCATGGTAACAATACTTTAAATTTTAAAGAAAATTGATTTTGAAGAGTTTATTGAATTTACTGACTATAGGTCTATGATATAGCAATCTTAAATGGTCTTATCGGTCTGAGTTAAAGACAGAGAACAATTTGAATGCTTTTGTGCAAAAAATATCTAATCTAATTTTCTGATCAAATAGTAGAATAAAGTTGGTCCTTGCCTACAAATAAATCTAGTCTTAAATGGAATTTCTTTAGCTTGGAAATGAATATTTTTGCAAAGCGAATGTATGATCCAATTATCCGTTTGAATAACCTTGATATTTTACTGTAAAAACTCGAGGATTTCGATAAATGATTGCAGCATCATGCAGCAACGTACTACATAGAACAAATACTAAGGAAGCACATTTCAAGCAGCTGTTCAATGAAACAATGGCGAACAGACTGTTCCGAATGCGTGTCTAACAGTAAGAGTCCCTCCATGCGTCAAACTGGTTGTATAGAAAACAGTGCTGAACCTTGCTCTTACCTATTACTGTAAAACATGGAAACTACAAAGGAGACACAGAACACAGTTCGAAATCTTCTACGCAAAAAGACTACGATAGATGTTAAGGAGCAAGTAGAAAGACAGAGTGACCAAGGATAAGACCCTGTTGCAAGTAAAGAAAGCCTGCATTGAATAGATGGTAATCAAAGTACAGCTGAAATAGGTGAAGCAACTTGCATGCATACGCCACGCCTGATTTACTAAGGTAATCATTTATTCCGAGTTTCATACAAGTGAGCGATGATACGGAGATCAAAAAAGGAGACACACGGTTAAACGGTAAGAGATAAAATTCAAATTGTAAACTAGCGAAAGACTGCGTTGTCTGTACAAAACATGCAAGCACACTGACTACAAGTGACGAACTGCCGAAGTGCAGGGTATGCTGCTGAAAACCAGCAAGAACTACCAACCGCCTTGACTACCATCTATGCGTCCCACGCATGTGGTAGAACAAGGATACCGAATCAGTTTACACGAGTATAAACGGGTTTGCTATCGAATGACTGTACCCAAAGGATCAATGCCAGAAATGATAGCCGGTTAAAAAATATGTTTAGGAATGTGTCTGTATATATGTGTAGACGTGTGAGTGTATGTGTGTATGTGTGTGTATATATATATATGTACATATATTTGTGTGTGAGTTGTGTGTATGTATACAATATGTATAGATATGTGTGTGGTTGTGTGTGGGGGGGGGGGGGGTAGCGACAATGTGAAGAAGAGGGTGAGAGACAGAAAGATAGAGATAGGAGGAGAGGCAGAATAATGACATAGGTAACAAGAGACGGACATACATAAAGAAATGAAGTTATGCAAACGCACCCGCCTTTACAATTCAACAGTTCGGTGAAAAGAACAAGAAACTGAATTAAAGAGTGTGAAGACAAATGAAGAAAAAAATAAAGGAAGAGCAGCGTTGATGTACGAGCGTTTAGTTTCCAATGCTCTTTTAGAGTTAGATGTGTCTTGAAATGCTCTTATTAAAAGTGTTCCCAGTGTTATTTTTTCTTGTTCTTTTTTAACATTTTTTTTTCTTCTCTTCACTTGTTGCATATTTTCAAGAGCTTTTCCCCTAATTTATCCATCTATCGTTTTTCATTTTCATTTTCCAGCTTTCCTCCCTCTCCATTTCAGCTACCTTGGCTATCTTATTATTTATAAGCACACAAGAGGCTTGAACTTTGAGCATTATGTGCTTTATAGACTGAAGATGGCTGCTGCACATTTGCTTCATTTATAACAGAGCAATGTACCATCTTGGGAGAGAGAGACTTACTACATGCGAAATCTATGTGTGTGTATGTATATATATATATATATATATATATATATACATACATGTAAATATGCTTGTATGCATACATCTGCTTTTATATATATATACATATTTATATGTATGCATACACAAATATATACATACATATATATGTATATATGTACACATACATGCATACATACACGTATATGTATGTATATATACATACATATATGTATATATATTCATATATATATATATATATATATATATATATATATATATATATATATATATATATATATATGCATATATTCACATATATATATATATATGTGTGTATATATATATATATATATATATATATATATGTATGTATGTATATATATATATATATATATATATATATATATATATATATATATATATATATATATATATATATATATATATATATATATATATATATATAAATATATATATATATGCATATGTTAATATATGTGTCTATGTGTCTATGTATGATTGTATGTATGCATATATGTGTGGTCTTTTTGTCCTTAATCTTAGAATTTTGCATTAACTTTTTGACTCATAGATTTTTACGATTCACCAAAGTAATACTGTTGCAGAAAATAGATGTTTATGCTTTTAGGATTTTTGCCAGTTTTTACCATTTCTATGCTTTTTTTTATTATTATTACCATGTATTATTATTGTTATTATTGTCGTAGTTGTTGTTGTTGTTATTATTATTATTATTATTATTATTATTATTATTATTATTACTTTTGTTGTTGATGTTATCCTGCTGAGTGCCAAGTTGGTCTGTAGAAAAGATGGTCGTTAATAACAGAAGCAAAACACCAAGTAAATTCCCTAACTTCACAAATATACAGATACAACTCAATGCTCACGCATACACAAATGCACACACACACACACACATATACAACATGCACATACACACACGCGCATACATAGAGTCATCCATAGATTCAATCATGTACAGGGACACTTATAAACGAGAAAACAGGATATCGTATATTGAAACAGAAGCATATGGACATTAAAAAGAAAGAAAAAGAAATGAAAATGATAAAGAATCACATATTCACAACTACCTTTACGTGCTTACACAATCTCTCACAAATACAAAAATGCTCATCCATACACAAAGAAACATACTCAGAGGTAATTGTACACACAGTAATACGCACATACTACCGACACATAAAACATTGTTACGCCCTGACGTACATCGACTCAGGCTCACAGGTGAACATATGAAAGCAGTGACACATACACACATGGACGCATGTGGATGAATGTGTGTGTGTATATATATATATATATATATATATATATATATATATATACATATTTATATGTATATATGTATATGTGTATATATGTATATGTGTGTATATATATATATATATATATATATATATATACGCACATATGTTTATATATATACATGTATATATATGTATGTATGTATCTATATATATATATATTATATGTATACATACATACACACGTATATATATGGTTATATGCATGTAAATATGCATACACACTGTCACATATACATATAATTTCGTAGAGACATATGTACATACTAACATATAAATACATACGTAATATATACATCCATCCACCCATCCATCCATCCATCCATCAATCCATACATACATACATACATACATATATTGTGACTGTCGGCTCGCTATCGAATGTGACAGTCGTTTACCCTTTCCTCTTTACTTATTAGATTAGTTCCTCTCCGTTATGGCTCTTACGGTGAAGAAAACGTATACCAGTATGGCATCGCTTCATATTTACCGACAGGAGTTGAATTGAGGATGCTAAGGCACAGGTTAGTGTATATCACAACTGCTGCCACCTACACTACACCTCCCGTGTAGTCCTATGATCCAGGATCTCATAAGCCACGACATTGCGAACGTAGTAGTAATTCACTGTCGGAAACCTACCAGATATTCCGACTACCGCAGAAGAAAAGTAGATCTTTTGTTGTCTGTTGATTCAAGAAGTTCGAGTAATTCCTAGTACTGCAAAAATTTGGATACAAAAATTACCAACGTATCAAATGTTCTAGTAACAAACGCTAGTGTGGTGTATGTACTGCCTCTAATTGTTTGAAGTTATTAAACAAGCAGCAGGTAAAAAAAGAATTTAAGAAAAAGAAAAAGGAATAGAGAAAGAACTATACCCAAAAGAAAGGTTTCATGTAAGCGTGTCCTTTTCCTGTGTGCATATACAAACATAGTGGGGGCGCAATGGCCCAGTGGTTAGAGCAGCGGACTCGCGGTCGTAGGATCGCGGTTTCGATTCCCAGACCGGGATGTTATGACTAATTTAACACCAGGCAGATCTCCCACCAGCTGGTTATAGGTGCAGCCTGCACCCTGTAACATATATATTGCCAATAGGGGAGTGAACCCCGACCAACCTCTAGCAGACGAAAGCATCGCGAGACCGATTCGGTTTCGAGCTAGTTTGCCTCTGTCGCGAACACCTAATGCCAGAGAGATGGCCAGAATCTGCTCCTGCAAGCAATACACAGTAAACAAAGCGATCATCGGTCACTGATTTGCAGGCTACTTTGCTTGTTGCAAATCAGTGACCGATGGTTGCTTTGTTTACTATACATTGCTTGCTGGAACGGACTCTGGCCATCTCTGGCGGCCAGGTGATCACGACTGAGGATGAGTAAATTAGCACGAAACTGAATCGAACTAGCGATGCTGTCGTCTGCTGAAAGACGGTGTGCGTTCGCTCCCCTGCTGACAATCCATATGTTACAGGGTACAGGCTGCACTTATAACCAGCTGGTGGAAGATCTGCTTGGGACTAAACTACTAGTAATATTGAACAGCCATATTGAAGTGGTAATTAACTTTACTCATCTATATATATATATATACATATATATTGTTCGATTTCGGATTCGGAATGGTCATTTTATTTATTTATTTATCTATTTTTCCAAATTAATAAACGTATATATATATATATATATATATATATATATATATATATATATATATATATATATATATATATATATATATATATATATATATATATGAGATATGTTATAATACTATTCCACAACCATACCAACAATCCAACATACCTCCATCATCAGCTGCCCCACAGATATCATTATGGTTTTGACAGTTGGGCAGTACCATTGAATCCGGTGGTATCAACAGCACCAAAATAAGTGTTGTTTGGGAACAAACAAACCAAAGAAACCACAACTTTCAAACACATTTACCCAGTGTACAACTGTATCGATAAATAAATTCCGTGAGTAAATTACAACCCCTCCTAAATACATAACTAAATAGCGACAACTCTATTAAGTCAGAAAAATTTAATCCCTACCGTCTTCCGTAGTGTAATATAAAAGTAAAGCTTAATAGCCGCATTATTTCAATCAATCAATATATAGGCAGGATTAAACACTAACCTTACTAAAACTGCAACAATAGACATTTAAACCAATGTACATTGTATTGGTATTAATAGTAAGCTGCAATAACTAAATTATATGCTAAACTGCGATCCATTTTTAAGTTCATATAAATAATAATCCAACCGTTCTTCCATAGATATACTATAATGAAAGTTCAAACTTTATAAAATTTTTTCCAAAACAAAAATTAATTTAATATTTTTATGAGTGAAATACATTATTTCCTCATTCAAAGGTTAATAATAAAACACTACATACTCATTAATATATCACCACTACAAGTTATAATATTAAATTACCAGTGACTAATAGGAACTAATAAAAGTACTTATAATAAACTAATATTATAAACCTTGCAATGTTTAAAGCTAATTAAACTGTTTAAAAGACAATAAAGCTGTTTAAAAGACAATTAAAAGACAATAAGACTACAAGTATTAACACATGTTTTATCAGACACCCAGTTCCCTCACCAATAATTTAAAGAGCAACTAAATATTGATGATGTAGTGCGTAATTACCACTTACTCAATTGTCTCAATACCGGTGACGTAGTAAGCAAATAAAAGAAAGAATTTTACTATTGAACCATGGTAGGATGGGCTATGCATGTACGTAAACAACATAAAAAGAAGGAAAGTCACCAACAAAAGCTTATAATAATTGATATATATATATGAATGATATTCGTGAGACAAACTCTCAGCTTCTATTTTAATTAAAAATAAAACTATATATTTTTCAACATGTATTGAGCACTCATTTTCCCATTCATTCCACATTAAATAACGTACGTATATATATATATATATATATATATATATATATATATATATATATATATATATATATATATATATATATATATATATTTCATTCAACCACGGCAGTGGTTGAATATATTCTTAGATCCACCATTTCGTCAATCGCAGCAGCTTCCAAGCTTCACCACTAATTCAGTTCTCAACTAAATTGCGAACTGTTAATTGTTTTAAAGGAGGACACTTCCTCAGCTACACGTTGGCATAAATAGTTTGAGATTTGGTTCAGTAGAAAAAAAGTTACAAGAAAATATCTACGACCTCAAGGGGGTCAGTAAAGCAGATATTCATCTTCATTCAACATAAATTTTTTTATTTCAAATTAAAAGTATACTTTTCTTAGACTTAAATGATAGAAAAATGCATGAGGAATTCAGAATCTCTCGTCGCATTGAACAGAAATTTGTAGAAAATGAGTTATGAGGTAAAATGTTACGAAATTTAATGTCCGTAAGTAAGAAAGTAAGGGAGTAACGCTTCAACAATAAGAATAAAGAATATATTTCTAAAGCGAATGCTTATATTCTAAGGCGGCGAGGTGGCAGAAACGTCACTGCACTGGTTGAATCATAAACACGCCGGTCGAAATGCTCTTCGGCATATCTTGTCTTTACGTTTTTGAGTTCAAATTTCTACGAGGTCGACTTTGACGTACAGATTATTTATTTTAACTAAACACTTTCAAACTACCGATACTGGTAGAATATGTCACATAGAACAGGGTTTATTCTTAACGTTTTTGACAAAATTTTGTATTTTAGAAGCGGTATTTCGTCTCTCTTTACGTTCTAAGTTCAAGTTCTGCGAGGTCGAGTTTGCCTTTCATCTATTTTGGATCTATTCAATTAGACGTACAGATTATTTAACTTTTTTTTTTTTAACTAAACACTTTCAGACTTCCGATACTGGTAGAATGTGTCACATAGAACAGAGTTTACTCTTAACGTTTTTGACAAAATTTTGTTTTTGAGAAGTTATTCCGTCAGAAGTTACAGTGACAATGGATCAAATTCGTGTTTGATAAGTGCCAATACACGAAACTCTCGGTTTTTGATTTACTCTCTAACTTCTGCCAATGATATAACATCTCATCACGCAATCAAACCAATGAAAGAGCCTCTACCTGGTCGTTCGACACGCTAAAAATAGCAGCCAAAATATCCCCTACCTAAATCACACGCCCATTGTATGTAATGTCCTAGATTATCCCTAAAAAGACGGTTTGCTGAAGGCTGGAATGTCTTTGATGATACGTTTACAGTATCAGGGTTTATTTGAGGCTAAATAACAACAACATTATGGTCAATTTCTATATGAACACCCGCACGATTTTCACTAAGAAAAGAGAAAATTTGATTTTTTGGCGTGGAATCAAGTACCCTGACCTCCTAATATGCTGCAAATCCCTTATTTTGGTTCTGAAAAAATGAGGTGGGGTCCCCCCCCCAATCCCAGAATCATTGGAATTTTTTTTTTCGTTGAATGAATTCCTGTGACCTTCTAATATTGCAAAATTAGGTTACTTGAGGTGAGCCTGGTAACTGATGGTTGGGGTCTTGTGTGTAACTTTTGGTGAGACATGGTGCAACCAACAACATAGTAAAAGTCCCTGCCATTATTTTGGTGTGGATGGGTAATATCAAATAATTCAATCACTACATATATTTAAATTAAACACGAAAAAATTTGAAATATCATCACTTACATGGAGAAATATTATCTTTCAGTAGTTTATAAGGTAAAATCTTAAATTATTAATTAACACATTATTAATTATGTTATAACAGCAATGCCTGGAAAAATCATGGATTACATGGAAAAATGCGAGCATGAAAAGTCGTATTCTTAAGATTATAACAATGGAAAAGTACAGGACAAGTTATTACACCTGCAAAAGTATAGGACAAGCTATTACTTCCAATAAAGTAAAGAATAAGAAACTTTTTACTTAAAATATTGCAGCAAAGAATGCCAGTTCTTCTAATTTATCACTCTTTACAGTTCTCATCTTTTTAATTTATTGTACAAAACTGTTCAGCTAATTTGTAAGTTTGTCTAATTAGTCACTTTTTTCTGTATTTAAGGTAGTAAATTAGCCAAATTCTACTTAAATAAGTATAGTGTTATTTGTAAACTATAATAAAATAAGTTTTAATGTTCCAATTTTAATTTTAGCTGCAATATTTTAAGTAAAAAGTTTCTTATTCTTTACTTTACTAGAAGTAATAGCTTGTCCTATACTTTTGCAGGTGTAATAACTTGTCCTGTACTTTTCCATTTTTATAATCTTAAGAATATGACTTTTCATGGTCGCATATTTCCATGTAATATATATATATATATATATATATATATATATATATATATATATATATATATATATACATACAGTACTTTGATACTTTTTCATAAACTTACCCATGAGTATATTAATTTTTTTACTCCCAACTGAAAGAAGTTATTTTTCTATATGTAAATAGAGAGAGAGAGAGAAAGAGAAATAGAGTGTATGTGAGAGAGAGAGAGAGAGAGAGAGAGAGAGAGAGAGAGAGAGAGAGAGAGAGAGGTGAGAGAGAGAGAGAGAGAGAGAGAGAGAGAGAGAGAGAGAGAGAGAGAGAGAGAGAGAGAGATGGCTATTATACGTTCCTGACCATCAGAATGGATACAATGTACATCGTGTCAAGTTTGATCATCAGAAATATAAACTTCTATAAATATAAACAAGGCGGTGAGTTGGCAGAAACGTTAGCGGTAGTTTGTCTGCCGTTACGTTCTGAGTTCAAATTCCGCGGAGGTCGACTTTGCCTTTCATCCTTTCGGGGTCGATTAAATAAGTACCAGTTACGCACTGGGGTCGATATAATCGATTTAATCCGTTTGTCTGTGTGTAGCCCCTTGTGGGTAGTAAAGAAATAAGAAATATAAACTTCGAATAACCACATTTGAACGGCCAGTTGTATTAAACGTGAGCAACTCTTGCCTTGCCTGCCTACGTACACTATAAACACAGAGATACACATGGATGGGGTATGAGTGTACGTAAACAACATAAAAAGAAGGAAAGTCACCAACAAAGGTTTATAACAATACATTCAATGTTGAGGTTATTTTATTTTTGCCAATTTTATTACTATTATTGTTACTACTATTGTCGTTGGTACCGAGTCGCGATTGACCTGAGATATTATTTGATATTGTCATACAGTTCAGTGGGTGTAGAGATGTGTGGTTTAGCATCCCTAGAGGTAACTTTTCCTAGTTCATGTTATTTTGTACCCCATCGCTCTGTGATCAAATGCTTTCCAGCTGAGACCATTCCATCTTATTTTGAGAAATATTTTATCTAATATTTTACCGGAATATATATATATATATATATATATATATATATATATATATATGTATATATATATATATATATATATATATATATATATATATATATATATATATATATATATATATACATATATATATATATATACAAACATACATACATACAAGCATACATACATACATATATACATGTATGTGTATATTGGTATGTATACATACATATCCATATGTATATATATACATGCATATACATATATATATATATACATGCATATAAATATAAATACATATATGTATACAATTGTGTGTGCGTATGTGTGTGTGTGAGAGAGAGAGAGAGAGAGAGAGAGAGTATGTGCATGTGTGTATGTAGCTGATTATGTGTATCTAATCATAACAGTGCATAGACATGACATGTTGCAGCAAGATAATACTTCAGTAAGGTAACACAAGAACCAATGAATTCACACATTAAAGCTGCCCCTCTATCCTTATATCCCCTTTGAAAGAGAAGGGCGTCACAGAGATATATAATCGATTGATTACTAGAATATCCTTGATCGGACATAAGGTTCCACAAGAGAAGTGAAAGATGGATAACCATTATCACACTAAAGATTAAAATTCTGAAAGGAGATCAAAGACGAATTCGATGAGACATACTTTCTATCGCTTATTTGCTGTGATCCTACTTTGAAGGATCAACATTTATGCTAATATTTATCTCTTTCATATGATAAATCATTGGCATTTATTGATAAAATCCCCAGGTATAGGTTTAGTATTTGTTCCTATGAGAGGAAGCACTTTACAAGATGGATGTTACATGATACACATTATAATTTGTGGTTTTATTTCATCAAAATCAGTTAGATGAGATGGTTTACCTCTCTCACTTGCAATGTTTTCTTCAATATTTGACTCTGAAACTTTTCAGTCAGAAATATGACATAGGTTAATGCAAAGACGCCGATGTTTGTTAGGGAGAGATATATTACTGGCATTTAAAAATTATAAGGCAACGGGATTTGAATTCAGATCCGAGAGGACTGAAACTAAATACCTTTAGTTTAGTAGTATAATTTTACTTTATTCTTCTCCATGAATTTCATACCATTCCCAATAGCTTTACAAGCTTGAGAGAAGGAAAGAAAAACACGTTGCGGTTTCAGACACTTTATTTCACCAAAATATTAAAAGTACCCTGTATACAATATTCTAGTTAACCTGTGTTTATGAAATCACTCTCCAGTCACGTAAGTTTCTTCCAAAAATCCTCTATTCATCTGTTTTCTATAGTCAGTTGTAAAAATATCATTTCCTCAATTTGTCTCCCCGAATTAATAGAGTTGTTATTGCGTCTTGCGGGTATTTGTTCTAACTGATTGCAATAATTTCAAACTTTGTCAAAGCAAATGTCAGCCCACTACGATGTCTTGTTGGAATTGTTAGTGTGTCGGATAACATGCCCTGAAATTTCTGTTCCGGCTCTTTGTTTTTTGACATGTCCAAGCCTTTCCTTTGAACAGTATCATTGGTGTGACTTTCACAAGCAAAAATGCCTTAGAAAGTCTGCTCTTTGGAAAGAAATGCAGATCCATAGTCTCTCAAGATATGCGGGCCCTTTTTCCTCCGAAATTATTTCTAAACGGCATTATAGATGAAATGAGATAACGAAAAAATATGCCGGCATACGCATTTTCCTTTAAATACTATTCCTATACAAAGCTTCATTCATAAAAATGTAATTTAGTATTGTATTGCAAACTGACTGATTGCTTTCTGTGAAATATAAACGGTCAAGTGATGATGCTCCTGCAGTTGTTATAATATCATAATAAAGATTTCGTTTACCCAAAACTCTCGTAATATTCAATCCTAATCTTCTCTATAACATCTCTATCCACTACTGACAAGTCAGCCTCACTTAAAACAGCGGTTGAATGATTTTCACAAAAGTCCGTTTCATTTAAGTACATAATTCCTTTAAGTCATATCAATTCTTGTAAGCAATTCATACAAAAAGTATAAAAGATTGTTGCACAAAGAATGTACTTTACATATTTTTACATAGTTACGTAATCTATTCGGAAACAGAGAAAGCAATTGCATCTCTTGCAAACTTGTAAGAAGAAGCCTATTGATGCCCAAATTATATAATCGGCATCGATTGAGCTCAACACAACAAATTGACGGATATTCGTTTAATTGTGGTGGCTGCTCTGCTAACACTGATGAGCTGTAATAAAACATTCTACTAATGAACTGAGATTATAAAAGTTTGTCTTCGACATGGCTTCAACTCGACAACACTGATGGGGTAAAAACCAATGTCCCTTTCACTCGAAGACCAACACTACAGCAAGTCGTATCATCTCATTAATTTAATTTCTCACACGTATTTAAAACCTTCGTATTCATCTATAAGATCATTAGATCCTCAATACAACACAGCGATAAGCAAAATGATGATACCATAGGTTTCTTTTAATCCACAGCAGCATCACTAGTAGCAGTAACGGTAGTGGTAGTGACAGCAGCAGCAATTGTGATAGTAGTGGTGGTGGTGGTGTTTAACCTCGTTCATATTTTACTGAACAGACCACTGCTTTTTTTTCTTTCTAGTACAGTACACTTTGCACTGTAGTCTGTTCTTTTGCTTTAAAACGATAGGGCTTCGTTTGATATAGATTTTGGTTGCTAAGTGTAGCAAATCGAGTGACTATGTATAAGCTATCCAGAGTCAATGAGCTCGGATTTCCTTCATTGATACGTATTTTATCTTTTTCTTTTACTTGTTTCAGTCATTGGACTGCGACCATGCTGTGGTACCGCATGGAAGGGTTTTAGTCGTTGAAATCGGCATGTTTTTTTTACGTCTGGTACCTACTCTATAGGAACTTTTTCCAAGCAACTAAGCCGCTAAGTTACGAGGACGTAAATAAACCAACACCAGCTGTCAAGCGGTGAGGCAGGGGTGGTTCACAAAAGCACACTGACACACAAAAGCACACTGACACACACACACACCACACACACACACACACACACACACATACACACACACACACACATACACACACACACACACACACACACACTCACTTACACATATATGTATATATATACACACGAAGGGCTTCTATCAGTTTCTGTCTACGAAATCCATTCACAAGGCGTTGGTCGGGCCGGGATTATAGTAGAAGGCACTTACCTAAGGTGTCACACAGTAGGAATGAACCTGAAACCATGTAGCTGGGAATTTCTTACTGCACAGCTATGACTGCTTCTATGTATGAGTGTATTTTATCAGTGTTCCATCATTACTTCGAAGGACAGCATACAAAGGTTTTCACCCATTCATTAGACTACACCATGTTTATCTTTTACACCTATTGATTAGATGTTGAAAACGGGTACGTAATGTGGTCTTTTGTGATATCAATTTTGCAAGTTTGGTACAACCCCGGTACATTACAGTTATTTACTCTATTGAACATATGAATGACAAAATGAATCACGATAAGACTTGCATTCACAACGTAAAAAACGCATAATTAAATGTCTTGTGGCATCGTATCTAGTTCCCTGCTCTGCAGTCAGTCCCTGCTACTCCAGTCCCCTATTTTGTGTGATAATAATTAGCAATCGTTTGGAATGGCATATATTCTTGGAGAAGAGTTTTCCCCCCATTTTTTCCATTTTTTTTTTTGTTCGAATTTCATAAAGGCACACAAATATCTGTTCATAAAAGATGTGAGAGAACATATTTTTTTTAATTTTTACCAGACTACAGAACATGTGTATCCATACATCATATAAAACACACACGCATACACAAAGATACACATAAGTACATAGAAACATACACTAATTTATAAAGCTTTATTTAGGCCTGCAACAACATAAAAAAAAACAAACAAACAAGCAAAGAAAAAGACTAACAAATCAAAATCCCCGCAATATACAAGCTTTCAGATGTGTATCCTAGCTAAATTTCTACATTGAGAATTATGCCTGTTGGGAAACTGCTCGACATAGACCTGTTGGAAGACTAATTTCATCAAAATCAGAATAGCGGAACATAAAATTAAGTTGTTATTATTGCCATTATTATTGTTGTTATTATTTCTATATAGCTTTTTCCCCTCAATCTCTTTTATATTAGAAACTGTTAATTCCCTTTCGTTCTAATGTACAGTTTCGCCGTCAGGGAATATGTATAAAACTTTTTTCCGTTTTTTTTCTTCTTTTCCTATCGTTTTGCTTATAAAACTTACTTGTGCATATGTGGTCACCTCCTTCTCTCATTCTTTCACTCTATGTCATTCCCCACTCCACCATCATAAAATCTGTTCTCCTACTCTTTGACTCTTTGTATACATACATAGGTACACACACACACACACACGCACACACACACACACACACATAATATGTATATATGTATTCAGAGAACGAGAGAAGAGTTAAGTGAAAGACAAAAAGAAAGTGGGACGAATATGTGTGTATGTCTACAAGTATATATGCACATACACAGACCCACATACGTACATACATACATACATGCATATATATATATTTGTTCATATATGTATGTGTGAGCAAATACATGCATATATGTATATATACATATATTTATATATGTATGTGTATATAAGTATATATACGTATGCATGTGTGAGTACGTGTATATGTATGTATGTATGTATGTATGTATGTATATGAGTGTGTGAGTATGTGTAATTGCATGTACTTATATGTATACGTATATACGTGTGTACTGAGTGAAAGTGAGTGAGTTAA
>NC_142928.1:57037146-57064646 GCF_046866305.1 Octopus bimaculoides
CCGAGGGAACTGTTGTAAAGACTATTGATGAGAGGGATTGCTTTGACATATACATCAAAGGTATGTCAGAACCAGCATGTATTCACACCTTTAAAAAATAGGGAATACTGGTGGAACACTCAAATAAAAACATCATTTTGATGCAAGCATAACAGACAAGATACGGCTCCAGTGGGCAGGGGGGAAAGTCATGCACCGTTGTATAGGTCAACCGCCCAGCGGATGTGAATGTATCATCAAAAGTCCAAGAAAAAGAGAACATTTATCGTAAATTAACACGGAAATTACAGCTCTTGCCCTCAGACTATAAATTTTCATGTGTACCTATCATCATAGGTGCAGTAGGCTATGTATCTACATATTTACACAAAAACTCAGAATTACTAGGTTTTCGAAGAAAGAACAAAATAAACTGACGCGGATTTTCCAAATCCAATCTATTTGTAGTACAGTGAAGATTTGTAAGATATTCCAGAGATTCTCCAACCAGATTCTGTAGATGAATAAATGCGCACACTTGGATATGAGCATCGACAGTTCAGTCAACACAGCAATACAACCAACACACCAACTCAAACACATATTTACTAACAACAGGAATTCTCTTAACTCGAAAAGTTTGAACTCTCTTAAGAACTTAAATTAAACTCAAAGAAAAAACGTACATAGATACATACATACATATAATCATACATACATACATACATACATACATACATACATACATACAAACATACATACATACATACATACATACATATATACATACATACATACATACATGCAGCGTATCATCAGATGAAAGGGTGAGCATATATGAACAGAAGACTATGCATAGATATGTTAGTAGAAAGCTCCGAAATGATAGTAACATTGATCATCAAAGCAGTCCATCATGGACCAATAGCCGGATTACTACCTTCCACTTTGAAGGGTATGCGTTTGCAATCCAGGAACAGGGACTATAAACCAAATACCTGATACACAAAAGGGACAGAGATGCAGGTAAAGCAGGAAAATGTGACAACCTATGCAGACTTTGTGAAGTTAACACCGAAGACATCAACCACATCATAAACAGCTGTCCGAAAATGTCATCACGGTATTGTCTACCGATGAGACATAATGTTGTAGCTAGGACACTCTATAATGAAATACGTCGGAAGTATAACTCCGAAGACAAAGAAACAAGAACCCACAGTATGGTAGAAGACTTAGCCACTCATAAAAAGGAGTAATGATGGAATGTCCCAGTGAAAACCTCAATAAAATGTAAGCAAAATAGACCTGATTTAATGATTCGGAATAGAGAAGAAAGACTTTGTGCAGTTGTGGAAATTAGCTGCCCAGCGGATGTTAACATAAAGCTGAATGAAGATCAGTGAAAAAGAGAATACCTACACTGAACTATTGAGAAATCTGGAGTTATTCTCTCTAGATGACAAGTTCAGGTTTATACCTGTAATTATTGTGCCCTGGCCTAAATGCCAAGCTTGAGAAATTAGGCTTTCTCAAAACCAGAAAGAAGAAAGTTAATTCGAAGCCTACAGATCCAATCTATCGATGGAACTGTTAAAATCTGTAAAACTTTCCAAAAGTTTATCATTTAAATATATATGAACATGTCTCGATATGCAAGTATATGCACGAGAATACATACATAAAACAAAACATACAAATCTACATGCATGGATACATACATACATACATACATACATACATACATACATATATATATATATAACGATGACCACTAAAGTGGACATTTAATGTGCTAGAAGAAGATCACATGTTCTTCTAGCATATTAAATGTCCACTTTAGTGGTCATCGTTATATATAAACATATACTTTAATCCCCTAAGATCTCAGATATTTTTTCTGAATCTCTCTGATTCTTTAAATGTGCTAGCTTCCTGGTAATAAATCGATATTAATTAATATCTGATTTTTTACCCTATATTTTAATACATACATATATGCACTGTTTATTTTGATACGAGATCACCATGTCGCGTACATATGGTTGGGATGCATGTGCCTGGCACACCCTTATATGACGGGTAGTCATGATGGGTATACTGGGTGTCGCATGTTTTGCCCCAGTGTCATTTTGATGGCATGCACTGCTCTCTCACATACATACAAAGAAAAATACCCTGTTATTGATGTTGAACTTCCAGTGAAGGAGCCTTGGACCTAGGTTAGAAACCGGCTCTTTCTCTCTTGGCAAGAAATCTTGAAATAAAACTGAATAATGACATACATACATACATACATACATACATACATACATACATTTCATCGCCACTGCTTCTGTGTTTTACATGCAGACACACACACACACACACACGCATGCATGCATGCATAAAGGATGTTCTCGTTTTCACCCTATAAAAGATTATTGTCTCCTGTACATTTCCCCTAAAGACTTTAACTGACCGGCTTCTTCACCACCATTGCTACTAACGTTAATATATTGGCTTTAGTTGTCAAGAAGCTGTCCAGAACCATGCCAGTCAAAGTCCCCGGGGAAGCCAAATTGGAGACTATACAGGGCGAAAATGGAAACAACATCCTGTATACATAAGTGTGTGGATAAAACCAGAAGCTGCGTTGATGAAATGTAAATAAATCTACGTATAAATGTGTGTGCTGTGTGCGTGTGTGTGCGTGTGTGCGTGTGTGTGCGTGTACGTCTCACACACACACACACACATACATATATATACATACATACATATATATATATATATATATATATATATATATATATATATATATATTTCCATTTCATCAGCGTTCCTTCTGGGGTTTTTTACATTTTCGGTTGTCGTTTTTGTTGTTGTAGTTGTTGTTGCTGTCGTTGTAACTATTGTCGTTGCTGACGCTGTTTTTGTTTTCGTGCATTATTATTTCTTTCGTCTTTCTATTAATTCCTCAGAGAATTTTTGGACCAGCCTATTTGGTTCACTATTTTGTTTATTATTAAACAATTCGTTTTTGACTTTTTATTTTGTTCTTTGTTTGGTTTGAGAAAGAAAATTAGTAAAGTCAAGACATGAAGAAATATTTCAGAACGTTTGTTTTCTTCTTCTTCTTCTTCTTTTTTTTTTTTTTTTTTTTTTTTTTGTAAACTGTATCTTCTAACCCGTTGAAACGTAGATAGCATTGCTATGCTGTACCCCACATCACTCTTGGAGAAATATCAGTTTTTACCTTGTTTAAAATGGTTTTACGAATATTTGGTTGCTATTCTCTTTCAGATTGAGTGAACACATAAATGCACTGTCTAAGGCTTGTTGTGTGTTGATGAAGTGTGTTTCTGTGAAAAAGTGTAGTTTGGAGTTATGATGCTCAACGGTGATGAAAGGAGATGTTATGTGAAATAGGTCATTATTACGGTGTATTGTTTTTAGACAACCAGTTCTCGTGTAACAAATACCCAGTTTTTGTTCTTTGTTGTTACTTTTGTTTTCAATGACTTAGAACCCTTATTTAGGGTCTTGGAGGTTTATCGGAAGAAAGGAGGAAGTTATTTAAACCGTGACCTGCACCAAATGACTACAACAGAACGTACTGTTTTTAAATACCACAAAGGGTTAGGTGGCGTTATTGAACCGAGTGATGGATTAAATATACCAACTAAGATTTTTAAAATGATCTGTTTGATAAGATGGCACTAGAGTATAATAGAAGACATTTTGCTTAAAGTGCCGCACAGTAAAATCGAACTAGAGGCTATGTGGTTGAAAAAACAAAGTTCTTTCTTTTCTTTTACCACATTTCTGCGTTCAGTCTTTTGAAGCTGTAAGAATCGTTACCGCGCCGAGAAATATACTTAGCGGTACTTTGTCCATCTTGACTTTCCCTTTCAAAATTTCGTCATCGATAAAATAAGTACAAGTTGGGCACTGGGGTTGATGCAATCAACTTCCCTACTTTCCCATTAGTGCTGGCTTTGTATTAAAATTTGAAACGAATTACCTTCATATTATTGCCATCACTTCCACTACAGCCACAGCTACTACAAACACTGCTACTACAACCATTGTTACCACAACTACTGCTAATACAATTACTTACACTACTCCAAAATTCCCTAGAATTACTGTCACTACCTATCCATCACCAGCACAGTCTCTACAACGACTACAACTGGTTCCATGCTATAACATTGCCATTGCGACTACCACTACTAACAGTATTTACATATATATATTTACATATATGTACATATGTATCCATATATATATATATATATATATATATATATATATATATATATATATATATATATATACATACATATATCCATATATATACATACATATATACATACATACAGTGTACATTTAAACACATAAGAGAGATATCCATAATAGGACATCTAACTCGCTTGAAGGAGCAGTCAAACGCCAAACCACAATTAGGGATAATTTCGTGGCATGTTCTATGTATTGCCTCGTGTTTATATATTAATCTTGGCTTTCCTGCTGATGATAGCTGGCCTAGCAAATTATTTTATTTTGTTGAAAATAGCTTGAAACTATGGTTCAGGAAATAGATGGCAAATGTTCTTTATTTTTCATTCCCTTTCGAAATTATCCCTAATTGTGGTTTGGAGTTTGACTGCTCCTTCTAGCGGGTTAGATGTCCTATTATGGACATCTCTCTTATGTGTTCAAATATACACTGTATGTAAGTATACATGTATGTATATATATATATATGGGTATATATCTATATATATGTAAAAAATATATATATATATGTGTGTGTGTATATATATATATATATATATATATATATATATTTATATATATATATATATATATATATATATATATATATATATATATATATATATATATATATATATATATATATATATATATATATATATATATATATATATATATATATATACATATACATGTATGTACATCAGCAAGCACAATATCACACTAAGTTTGAGCGCATTTGAATTGAGAGAGATACATAGAAAGAAGAACGCAAATTAAGTAAAATAGGTAATAAAATTACGGATGAAATGATATTTGCACAAGTGTAGTGATTATATTGGACTCCCCCGAGATATCACCATACAAGTGTTATCTCAAGAGATTATAATATAATCACTAATATTAAAATAATTTTAAACTTATAATTATTGTTGAAATAGTTTTTCCTCGCTGAAAAGATTAAGTCACTTCTTTTCAATTACTATAAGGACAAACAATATTTTCTACAGACAGACATTTTTCTTATGTATATTGTGAACGGAATTCGTTAAACGGAAACTATGTATGTATGCATGTATGTATGTATGTATGTTTGTATGTATGTATGTAACGGTCTACATTTTTTCCAAAATATCTTTTCTACGTCGATATCATACGATTTATACTAAATTTGACTGTTATATATAATCGGTCACGTGCTTACTTTTCTCTCGTTGGTTCAAATTTAACTTTGATGTTGTCGTTTAGTCCCAGGTCAGTCGTAGTTGAAAAAACATATTAAAAAGTTTTCTAATCATAACAATCCCGTTGTTTCTATATAAGGAATTCTATTTTATTTAAGGGTGTGACTTGAGTTTTGATTGCTGTTTTCAGTTTGTCGAATGACAACTGAATTCTTATCAGGGATTATCAGACTCTGACATATCTGAAGGTAAAAGTATTTTACCAAAAGTGCAAACAATACGTCTGTTCTATTATTTATGTAAACACGAGGGGTTGCTGAAAAGTTCCTGGTTTTAAAAGTATCGCGAAACGGAAGGTCGGAGACCCAACTTTCCGAGTTCTGTTACAGGGCCTAGTAAAATTGAAGGACTGCGGCAATTAGTGTGTGAATCTGAGAGGGGATTATGTTGGATAAAATCATAAATAACTGATCCTCCTGTATTTTCTTTTACCCAAAGCTATCAACTTTTCAGCACCCCCTCGTATATAGATTTCAGACAAAAGTAAAATATATAAATCAACTGTGTAAAATTTCATTAAAACAAAAATTACTTATATTCTGAATTTGGAATGACTTTCTATCTTATCTATTGTTTAGCAACATAGTCTTATTTTAATGACAATACATTTTAATAACTGTAAAATTAGTGGACAATAACTTTCCATTGGAAATGTCAAAAATAATACCAGACGGGAATCTATCTACCTCGATTGGCTATTATCATCATGTTGTCAGCTATATGTATCAATTTTTTATACAAATTTAGTGATTGCAATGTTGTTGCCTATAGTTATTTTGAACCTTTAGTTTCTACAAATTCTTTATTTTATCGATTTATTAAAAATAGAGATGGCGGTACTTAAACTCAGAACTTGAAGATACGTGACATGAAAGGGATAATATTTTTCCGGTACTCAAGCTAATTTCCACTTCATTCGACAGCGCTAACAATAATTTCTCACAGAAGCGACAGGTAATCAGTTTTAGTGAGCCTCCATATTGAGTTGTATCCCTTTAGGTTCCGAGTTCAAAACCTCCCGACATCGGCACTCGGAACATAATGGTATACAACTCAATGCTGTGTTATTTTAGGTTTCTTTACATAATTTGCTACCCCTTGCACATAACTGTACTATTTATAGCTAACAACGGAAATTTTGGTTCAAAATCTTTAGCCGATTTGTTCTCTATCGATACTTGTTTCTAAGTGAATCTGACTCGCCACTACAATATTCTCTTATATATTTCTTCTGTTTTCCAGCAATGTTCGTTTTCCTTTTTTTCTTTTTTTTTTCTCGTTTTACTTTTTCTTTGACAGACTTTTCTGTCGTAGAATCGTTAAAGTTACTTAGTTTATTTTAAAACCCCCACCTTATTTCAATGTAATATTCTCCTTAACCCTCTCATTTCCATATATCACTTTGTTTTAGTCTATTCTGACGCGCGCACACACACACACATACACACTTTCTTAATCCTCTTGTATTCTATTTCGTCTGTGAATTTTTTTTGTTTTGATTTCCCAATAGGTTAATATTTTTATCATATATATATATTTTCATTTTGAATGTTTTACTTTATATTTTACCATCAATATCTTCAACAAACAAAAGCAGCTACAACAATAATTCTTTATAGCAACAACAAATTCTAACATTGGCACAAGACCACAACATTTGGTGCAGGGTACAGTTAATCAAATTAACACAAGTACTTGACTGTTGCTGCTGCTTATTTTTATCGTACCCTGGTGGATAAACTGTTAAGTAGACACCGGTGGGATTTGAACTCAGGATAGAAAAAACATTCTACTTAAAAGTTTCCGCCATAATTATATTTACACGCGCGAATTCAGATGCACACAGTTACAGGCATGAAGTCTGTTTTTAAAATGTGTCTATTCCTCAAAGAGAGGAACTGAGATACAAAGAATAGTGCTTTGCATTTCTACTATAGGCACATGGCCTTAAATTTTGGGGAAGGGGACCAGTCGATTACATCGACCCCACTTGTACTTAATTCATCAACTTCGAAAGGATGAAAGACAATGTCGATTTCGGCGGGGAATAGAGCTTAACCTAAAAACACGATAACACACCTGCATCAGATGTGAACACGCAGCTAATTGGTTTGCTATAGTACGAACGAATCTTGCAGCCTAGAATGAAATCACCAAGCTGGTTGAAAGGTACATTCTCATTGCTTGCCTAATCATGTGCACAAACTGTGCACAAGCCGCATCGACTAATTCCTCGAGGATCATTGTAGGTCCAAACAACATAGTGACTAATGAGCAGGCCGGTAGAAAGAATCTGGGTATGTGCCAAACAACTTTTGTTAAACAAAGTGGTGTTGTCTTAAATAATACACACACACACATATATATATATATATATATATATATATATATATATATATATATATATAATTATAGTTCTACTTACGATCTGACGAGTAGCTATATTTTTGAATAGAATTTATTTTTGATAATTTCAATTGATTTTAATCGATTTAAATTTCTTTTCTATTTGAAAATTGCTTATGAAACACGTGTAATCTTTTTATTATATTTATCTTATGATATTTACTTTACTTTATATTATATTCATTTATTGTGCTTTTAATTATTAATTTTTCTATATGTGATAGTGGATTTTCATCGATGAGTTCTTGAAAATTGGTTATTTTCCTTAAAACTATATATATTATATATATATATATATATATATATATATATATATATATATATATATATATATATAGTAGGAGCCTTATAATACAATGGCTTGATTATAAGAAGGCATTTGATTCTATGCCCCACTCATGACTGTTGAAGTGTCTACCGTTATCAAAAGTGCCTGCTAATTAATTACTGTCATTGAAAGGATCACAAACACCTGGACACCAACTATAACACCTACAACTGAGAGTAGAACGATCGACTCCAATGTTATAGATATTTGAAAGGGGATATTCCAAGGAGATAGTCTATCTGTAAGTCTGTTCATTTCAGCATTAAATCTATTATCATTCCTGCTACAAAATTCAAATGGCTACATCTAGGGTCTGCAACTTCTAGAGATATTAATGTAACCCATAATTTCTTTGTGGATGACCTCAAAGTTTATGACTGAAATGTTAACAATGCAAAAAAAAAAAAAAAAAAAAAAAAAAAGAAAAACTGGAATTAATAACAACACCTTCAGC
Source organism: Octopus bimaculoides (assembly GCF_046866305.1). Taxonomy (NCBI): domain Eukaryota; kingdom Metazoa; phylum Mollusca; class Cephalopoda; order Octopoda; family Octopodidae; genus Octopus; species Octopus bimaculoides. The sequence goes on from NC_142928.1 coordinate 57,045,821, forward strand.
TGTCATAGGAATGAAATTTAGCCAAAAGAGGTGTTCATATTTAACTGTTGAACGGGGATAATTAGTTACCCAGACTCAAAACCTATATATCAATGATCTCACCAACTTTTCTGTCTTATAAAAAACATATCATACGAAGGTACTGTGAACAAACATAGTGACCGGAGAATATTATGCCATACGTAAAAGAATATAGTAGTCGTCACTTACGAGACAATATCCCACAATTCATTTGCAGTACCATTCCTGATTTGAGATACTTGACTGGTTTGTACAATACATCCACTTCATAGACATTAAAACAGCAAGATCCTGACATCAAGTGGAAATCTTCACAAAAATAGTGATATCGACAGGCTCTATCAAAGAAGAGATAAAGGAGGTGGAGGCTTGAGATAAATGCAGACGGACTTCGAATGTCGTATAGTCTCTCTCCGACAGCACTTGCTAAATAAAGGAAGTAAAAATAAGTACATTAAATTAGTGCTGAAAAGTGAAGAGAATAATATCCTACATGTGAGCGGCGAGCTCAGGAAGTATTCTCTTCGTGATGATATGCTATAACGCCTCAAAACAACCGGACTAATACATCTAAAAATGACTTATAGGTGAAACACTCAGCATACCAAAAGGAAAAATAATAAAAAGGTAAAGTCTTGAAGGAGATGGTAACATTCATGTGAAGTGAAACCTGTCTTGGAATCATGACTGTTACATCACATCACATTTCGAAGGCTACGCATTTGCAATCCAAGAACAGGAGATTGCTACTAAATACCTAGTCAACAAAAGAAACAACGAAGCTCCACGATTTAACTTAAAGTATAGATTATGTCATATTTCTGTGGAAGACATCACGCATGTGAATCATGTGATTAGTAGCAGCCCAAAAATGTCATCAAGGTACCACCTCCCTATGCAACATGACATTGTTTGCAAAAATAATATACAATGCCATTTGGAAAAATGACTATCCTGGAATAAATTATAGAGAATACATACACAAACATCAACATAAAGAATACCGGTGAAACATTTCCATCAAAACATCTGTCAAGTGTAAATATAACAGGCTGGATATAGTTGTTTGAGAGAGAAAAGAAAATGTATGTACCGTCATAGAGATGAGATGTGAATAAGTTTTTGAAAATTAAACAGAAAGTGAATAACTATGGAGAATTGCTTCGAAATCTCCAGCTTCTATATCTAGATTATAAATCCATATTTATACCAACAATAATTGGTGCAGTTGGTTCTGTGAGTAAATGCCTAAGTTACATTCTAGATAAGCTAGGGTTTTCAGGAAAAAGAAATCAACCAACAAATTCGCTCATACAAGTACAATCTAAGGGGAACAGTGAAAATATACAAGACCTTTTCTCGGGTTAAAAATGTCATTGATCTTGTTATCTTCATTCTAATGATGGAGCTGTATATCTTTGTTAGAAACAATCTCCTTCTTCAGAGGAAGAATTTAACTAAGTAAAAACAGATGAGAACATGCTTATATACGGAGGAAGAGTGAAATGGCGAGGCTGGCAGATTTACGGTGGAAAATACTATAATCAAAAGAGGAATCCCGAGGATGTTGTAGGGTAGAATCAACCCCAGCAGAATTTGAACTTCAACACAGAAGCGAAAAAGATAAACAGCTGCGTCCAGTCCAATGCTCTAGTTTCTCAGCTTTCTGTAGCGACCTAAGAGATATTAACAAAAGGATCAGTGAGAAAAACATTCTATGAGATACAATGAAACGAATATTCCTCTTCGCAGTTAATTCCTAAGGAAGTCATTCCAATTGTTGTCCTGTTGTCTTAATTTCTCAGTTCCATTATTTAGCGTGTATATTTTACATTTGCATGATAAACGGTAAAACGTTGAGATTTCAGCAAGAAAAACAAAACAAAAGCAAAAGAGAACCAACATATTAAAGGTAAACGCAAACACAGACACACGCATTGCTGACTCATACATACATACATACATACATACATACATACATACATACATATACACACATACACATGCATACATTCCTTAAAGTTATGTCATTACAACTGAGATAATTGAGTAGTAATAATTATCTCTATTTATTTATCATATTTTGTTTCCGTTTAACTAATTATTGGCGAATATTAAAATACCCACTAATGAGCAGATCAAAATTGTGAACACAATTCATATTGCAGCTAACCACTTTTGGAAACATAACATAGTGCCAGTGCTACAACTACGGTGGTCGTTGATGCAGATGATAATGATGATTTTGTTATTGCTGTTGTTGGAGATGGTGGTGATGGTGGTGTGAGTTGTATTGCCGTCTTCGTTGTCGTCTTCATATTTCTTGTTTGTTATACATTGTGATGCCACATTATGATTATGTATTTTTACGGTTTTTATTTGTTGTTGTTTTTTTTTTCAAACATGTCTTCTGGCTTTTGTGTTTGTTTTAGTCGATGTTCTTTTTATCATTTATATATATATATATTTTCTTTTTTCTTTTTTCTTTTCTTAAATATGAAATGGAAAATATGCGATGTGCGTGCACAGAAAGACAAATCTTATGAAAGATGAGTTATGAAATAAAGAAAGAATACGTTCTTTAATGAATGTGTAATTAACTAAAGATAACCGAGTTAGTTATTCTGTTTCACAATTAACAAATTTCAGCCATTGTTTGTCTTGGCGGGTATATACTGCACTATTTTGCATATCTTGCTGCTGATAACTGCAGTCTCATTAGTGCAATGTTATCAAATCTATTCTTGGGGTACTGCGTTCCATAATATATGCCTTCCTACTTCTAAGTTTTTGTATCTACTGACTTTTATACGTATGTATACACATACGCTAACATAAACACATGCGTACATATTCATCTCTTTCTCTCTCTCTCTGTTTATCTATAGCTATCTGTATCTGTATGTGTGTGTATGCATGCCTGTCTGTATGTACGTGTATGTAAGTGTATGGTGTGAATGTATGCATGCGTGTCTAAGTGTGTGAAAGTATACACACACACATATAATACATATGTATATGTGTGTGTATATATATATACACGGTGGTGCACCAGCATGACCGCAGCCACTTGGCTGAAACACATAAATAAATAAATAAATAAATAAATATATATACAGACACACACACAAGCACACCTTTATATGTATGCATATGTTTGTGATTGCTAGTCCGTGACTGTGTGAGTGCGTGTACTAGAGTTGCCCAAGGTACCACGCAGTGGGACTGAAACCGGAACCATATGGTTGGGAAGCAAACAGCCACGCGTGCGCCTATATATATATATATATATATATATATATATATATATATATATATATATATATATATATATATATTTATTTATATATCTCGTTTACTCGTTTACTTGTTTCAGTCTTTTGACTGCGGCCATGCTGGAGCACCGCCTTTATATATATATATATATATATATATATATATATATATATATATATATATATATATATATATATATATATATATATACACAGGACTTTCGGACTAAATTTGATAGTTTGTATGAAAGGAAAAAAACACAATATCGCAGCCAAAAATAGAAGCATTTTAAAGTTCACAACTCGATTATGGTTGGGAGACAACAGTTTACTCAAAGTACCCACCGTCAGTTTCCACCACAGCCTCAAGAACCTGACACTTGTGCTCCTTGCTGTGTTCCTGAGAAGATCTTTGAACACCTCCTTGATCTTGGCCATCATTTCAGCCTTAGTGTTGCAAGCAGAGCGTTTGGTTTCTTTCTAAACCGTACCATATACAAGGGATAACAATCGAGAAAATTAGTGGACCAGAAATTCCAGTGATGTCGTAGAAATTCTCCGGCAACCACTTCAGACTCTGTCCGAAGTATATGGCGCGGAGCCAAATCGTGGTGCCACACATAGGGCCTTCTTAACAGCAACCCTCTCTAGTCAGTTTTTTTTTTTTATCACAGTCTCCAACAGCTCCACATAGATGTGTGAATTGTACCTAAGACCTAGTTCAAAGGTATCGGAATGAATCCCGACTGGTCAGGCTCTGTAGTCTCCATTGCAGTTGTCCATGTTACGTCTTACACCTTTTACAGTGTTCTCAGAGCATTGAGCAGCAGTCATGATGTCGGCATTTTCATACCCGGCGCGAATCATCATGAAACAGGTAACTCTTTTCAAATACTCAGCTGGTTGCTAGTCCTCCATGTCAGCTAACTTTTTCTCAACTACAACATTCATCTCCGATGCCATTGACTGTTCACCAATACATGAAGCTGTTCATGAAAAAGCAAGAATAAAAATCGTTAAATTTAGCCCGAACACCTTGTATATATATATATATATATATATATATATATAGTGATGAAGAAGGATAGGAGGAATACGATATGGATTGTTAAAAAGAATTATCTTGAAACTGGTTAGAAGGAGTGGTATAACATTACTCGAATTATATTGAAAGAGCCGCGGAGGATTTCTACTTCGCGAAGTTTCCGAATTTGTTATAATAACCAGAATAACATTTTTTTTTCAGATATATTTGCGAGTCTTCATGTTGGTACATGAAAGTGAACGTTGTTGTTCGTTTAAAGTCCAGGCCGCAAGTAAACTTTCAATATCGGCGCGTTTCACTGGTGGTGGTGGTGGCGGCGGCGGCGGCGGCGGTGGTGGTGGTGGGAGCTGATTGAATCATTTGATACCCCATACGTCAAAATCGGCAAATCGGTTTTGAGATACATAAGGAACATACGCACACAAACACACGCATACAAACTCTCTTTTGTATATATATTATCGATTGAGATAGATAGATAGATAGATAGATAGATAGATAGATAGATAGATAGATAGATAGATATTCTTTCATTTCATTATATGTAAACCCCACATTTGGTGTCTGCCTCTAATACTTCGCCAGGGTGGCAAATAATAGATATCATTATTATTATTATTGCGTCAGTTAATATTTTTTAGCAACTTTATACTCATTACAAAATGGTTGCCACTAAATCGAAAATACAATACGGTTATAAAAAATGATCTCACAATCGATAATAAGAATTTTTTCCTATTTTAACTTTAAGAAGCATGGAAACGATATTGAAAACAAATAATAGCAAAGATGATAAGGAAGAGGTTATTTTAAACCATAAACAGAGAGTTAAAAGTCGGACAATATTGTTCATATCGCTAGAACAATCAAGTCTAATATATTCTTAAAAGTGAGTTATCAAGACAGAGAAATCTTTAGACAAAACTTTAATTGGATATAAGTGTAACCATAAGTGCTTACTCTACCGGTAACTAAATGTGTACCTATACATATATATATATATATATATATATATATATATATATATATATATATATAGTCATATACATTTACATACACACACACAAATATATGCATATACACATACACACATACATACAATACTACTATTGGATAGCAAAGGGTAAATCTGAAGGTGGACGAGCTCTATACTATACTCTGATACGTTCTTCACAGAATATACCATAACTAATACTGACAGAGACCAGGAAACCGGTCGAAGTTGCTTTTTACATTAGAGTACGGTACTGAATTAAAGAATGGAGAAAGTTACATCTCCTTGTTGGCTCCAATTACTTCAATTACCTATTCACACACGACACAAACCCGGAAGTACGTATAATACTACTAGTGGATAACACAGAGTAAATCTAGTGGTAGGCAAGCTCTATATAGTCTATTACATTTTAGAACGCTAGCCACTAAAACTTTTTCTATTTTCTCTCCCTGTTTATTTCTGCGTGTCTTACTGTCGAAGAACGTAGGCTTGAAACGTAAAAGACTTTCTCAATTCCTAAGCGTTAAAATACTACATCTGTTTGTTGTTTACATAACGGTATTCGTCTTTTGTTTTATGTTTTTTTGTAAATTCTCACTATACATACGTATATATATGTATTTATAATACATGGTGGTTGTCTACTCCTTAAACAGAGTTTGACCACCTCCTGCACCTACACCTTAGCCCTTTCATGGCGTCTGATGTGGCTTTTTAAACCAGACAGTGTTTTGAAAAAACACCCACACAGATTGCACCTCTGATTTGCACTACCAATACCTGCAAGTAAGTTCTGCTCATTGTGGATCCTAACATGTCTTTTAAGACCCCCATTGGATTTGCAAACCCTCTGGCACACACCACATTCAAACGTGTGTACAGACATATAATCAGAATAGCTGGGTGAGGTTTGTTTTCCATGGGTTCGCAGGTGAAATTTGAGGCCAGCCAAGGACAGACATGGTCTGTCACAGACTGTGCACACAAAAAGGTCCTTGTCATTCACCTTCTCAGTCTTCACCTTTTTCCTTAAATGTCTCTTGAGCCCTGCTTGCATCATCCTGGCCTCTTCAAATGCTTTCACTCCACTCCACACCCTTGTTCGCCATCCAACTCGATCTGAAGCGAGGACTTCTATATCTTTTGGAGCCATTCCAATTGACTTCATAGCAGTCCTTATGCCATCCTTAAACCTTTTTTTAGGTTTATGCCGATAACGTTTCCCCTCTGCAAGCTCACCATAAAACAGCTGTTTCGGCATGCGTTCATCTGCCATTCGAACAATATGGCCACACCATCTCAATTGGTTCCTCAAAATCATGGCTTTAATTGAGGGGATGCCTGCAGATGCAAGGATATCTGTGTTTGGAGTAAAATTCCATTTAATTCTTAAAATATGACGAAGGCATTTTTGGTGGAATTTTTCTAACATTTTAAAATGCCTTTCATAACAGGTCCAAGTTTCACAGGAATACAATAGGGATGTTAAGACAAATGATTTGTAATACATACATACATACATACATACATACATATATATGTATATATATATATATATATATATACCTACAAATATACATATATATATACATACGTATAAATATATATACATAAGTATATATATACATATAAACTGTGTATAAACTCTGTATTTGGAATGACCAATTTCAAAGACTGTTGGATTTTGCTCATAGGGTATTGGAATCTTAATAATGGATTCACAAATGCAATTACCAATCTTAAAGACTATAGGATTTTACTCACAAGGTATTGGAGTCTTATATGTATACGATTGTGCCTAAACAATGGATTTACAAATACAATATCCCTACGTTCACTGACTACTTCCTATCTTATTTAAACTAACTATTGCCTAACCATCCTCTCACACCGTCTCCAATGAAGGGACATAATAAATATCCTGGAAACAGCGGTAAGACCTATTTATAATTGTTCTATAATGTATACAACCTTGGTTTTCTATCATTACGAAAAGTAAATCCTTATATATATGTATATATATATATATATATATATATATATATATATATATATATATATATATATATATATATATATATATATATATATATATATATATGTATCCATTTTTATATGTATATATGTATATATACGCATGTATATATATATATATATATATATATATATATATATATATATATATATATAGTTATATATATATACACGTATGTATATATATACATATGTATATACATATATATATATAATATAAATGCATATATACATACATATATGTACATACCTACATATATATGTATATATACATGCATATGGGTACAGGACATAAAAAAAACGTGAACAAAACGAAAAACTAGGACATAAAATAAAACTTTTTTTTCGAACAACGAAAGAAACAAATAGAGAAACCAGACAGGCAACATAAAGAACAACCCCTTCATTAGTTATCCCCTGTTTTATCTACACCGCATTTCGAAGGTTAGGACAAGATGCGACTTCGTTAAAACATATATATATATATATATATATATATAGTATATATATGTGTGTGTGTGTCTATGCGTGTGAGTGTGTGTGTGTGTGCGTGTGTTGTATATACCTATATATATATACTCTTTACTCTTTTTTACTCTTTTACTTGTTTTAGTCATTTGAGTGCGGCCATGATGGAGCACCACCTTTAGTCGAGCAAATCGACCCCAGAACTTATTCTTTGTAAGCTTAGTACTTATTCTATCGGCCTCTTTGCCGAACTACTAAGTTACGGGGACGTAAACACACCATCTTGCGATGGTAGTGGGACAAACATAGACGCACAAACATATACACACATACATTTATATGTACATATATAGGACGGGCTACTTTCAGTTTCCGTCCACCAAATCCACCCACAAGGCTTTGGTCCACCCGATGCTACAGTAGAGGACACTTGCCCAAGGTGCCACGAATTTTTTTTGCGAACAACGAAAGAAACAAATGGAAAACAAAACCTCATACCAAAGATCCCGTCTTCCCCACCTAAAATAAGGACATAGTACTGCAATAGTCTGGGTTTCAAGGGCCCACAATTGTTCAACATCTTTCCAGGCAACCTTAGATAACAACATAGTGTTGATGTGGAAGTTTTAAAGAAACGTCTGAACAGGTTTCTATCTGAGATATCTTATGAGCCCACATCGCGGCAGGAGACGCAAAGAAGAGCAGCCCCGTCCAATGGTGTCAATGAAAATTTGAGAATTTATTGGTAGTATTTATGGATAGATGGAGGGAGGAGAAATGTGTATGATTAGAAAGAGGAGAAAAGTCAAATCTAAAACAGGAAGAGAAAATGAGATGAAGAAAGAGTGAAAAAGAAAAAAGAAAAAAAGGAGAGAGAGACAAAAACAAAGAGTGAAAAAAATGAAGAAATGGTGAAGGAAATGAGAGAGGAAGTGTTAGTTAATGGTCAAGGTATTGTGATGGGAGGATGGGAGAGATGTGGAGAGGGAGAAGAAGAGATGAGAAGGTAAGGAGTAAAAGAATGTGAGATATGTGAGTAGGGATGATATGACAGAGCTGCATTAAAGTATGGGTAAAGAAAAGGTAAGGATGGGGTGATACTGAAGTGAGTAGTAGTCTTGGTAGTAAAATTTGAGGTGGAGGGAAGAATACAAGGATGTCAAATTACTATAAATAGACGTGTGTGATAGGTTAGTGATACGCACATATTGATTCGTGTGTCCATGTACTCGTAACAGATGATATGAACTACAGAAAACTGTCTTAACATAAAAATGACATCAAGAAACGCATAGATCATATGTATGAATTGTGCAAATACCAAATAAAAGCCATATATCTGTGCACACATTCCTAATTGCTTACATTGCATATTCAAACAGTTTAGTACTCATGGCAAGATACACACTGTTCACGGTGGTTGGCCAGCACCGTATTCACAATACCGCTTTTCACTGTATAATAATGATCGTAAAGAAGAATTGAAAGTAGGAAACATTTCTACTTTGTTTGAAAACTTGGTTTATGTATAGACGTTTAGATGTAACCCTAGGTGTATCAATAACGCCATTAAAAAAAAAAAAAGAAGTACATGTCAACCTCAAATATTTGTAATAAAACATAAACTTGTCAATATTTCTACATTTCTATCAATATCTAAATTTAAATAAAGATGGGAAATAATATACTTATGTGTGTGCGTGTGTGTGTGTGTGTTTGCGTGTGTATACATATAGTTTACTGTTCTATGAAGGTAAGAGCAACAAAAAGTACTCCATCCAGTGAGAAATAGATATCATTTAATGTACACAGTTTTAAAATAAGAGCTACTAATAGTTTCTTGCCTTGAAGACACGTGGTTAAGCAAGATTTTTTTAGCGTGACTTGAGTCTGCAAAAACAGGGCATATATATAATCGTCAAAATAGAATTTTGGTTCAGTTTAGCACCCTGAAGCATCAATGATGATGAATATGAGGGTGAAGAAGATGATGTTGGTAGTAATGAGGATAATGATGATGATGATGACGACCCGACGACGATGATGATGGTGGTGCTGGTGACAGTGGTGGTGGTGATGATGATGATGATGATGATGATGATGATGATGATGATGATGATGATGATGATGATGATGATGATGATGATGATGAGGAGGAGGAGGAGGAGGAGGAGGAGGAGAGGAGGAGGAGGAGGAGGAGGAGGAGGAGGAGGAGGAGGAGGAGGAGGATCTTTGTCACGAAACAACACAAAAATAACGAAAGTGTTCACTGGTAAAAGCTCGAAACCTACAAATTATGAGAAGTGACAATTACTATGTAATTCACACCAGAAGTTGATAGGTATGTGTTTATTTGATTTTCACGGGGGCAATAGGCAAAATTGCTTTCAGTTGCATTTCTTTACCTTTTATTCAAGAAAAAGGGCAATGCAGAGGGCACTTTCTCAGGACCTCCAAGACAGGAAATTAAAAATTTACCCCCACATCTGGTCCTAAAACTCAACAGAATAGTGTCCGCTAAAAACATTTCGGTGTTGGCTAGTGTGTTAAACTAAGCGATGCATTAGGTCTCCCATATATGTAGTCCATGGACTGATTTGAATATAGAAGGCAAAGAACCAGAAGAAATAAATTAGGCATTTTAAAAATTTCTGCCAATCCACTGCTCTAGATTGATACATTTTTATCGCCCATAAAAACGAGGTTGACCTCGTTGGCATTTGAATTTAGAGCAAATAGTGTCTAAACAAATGCTGTGAGATGTCCTATGCAAAACCGTCAAGCCATCTGGCCACTTAAAATATTCAAAATTTAAATAGTTTTAAATGTCTCAAGGGGAAGAAGGGAACAAATTATCTTCAGGCTACAGATCTGGACCAATTGATTGAAATGGAATGGATTCTGTTGAGGGTAAACAAGGAACAGGCGACGGTTTTGAACTATACGACGGTTTTAAAACAGAAACGGTTTCTCCAATGGGCTTCCCCCCAGTTTCCGTCGACTAAATTTCACTTACAAAGTTTTAGTTGATTCGAATCTATTATAGAAGACATAAGCCAGTTAAAAGTAGTGAAATCATCGACAAAAAGCATGAATACAGCCAAAAGACAAATGACGAAGCATATGATCGTTTCTAATAATGGTATGAGACCTGTAATTTGGTGGCAGAAGCTTAGTTGACTAAATCAATTTAACTAATACGTTATTTTATTGATTCCCATTGGAAGAAAAGCTAAGTTGACCTGTGCAGGATTTTAACACAGAATTTAAGAGTTAAGCATTTTACCAAACTCTAACGATTCTGTCAATTCTTATAAATAACACAGAAATCACTCTTCTCTCCCTCGATAAAAGTCTTATAGCCAAAATCTGCTGACCTCTTCCGTTTTTCATGGTGCCTACGTTTATTTAACACTTTATCCGTGAAATTACATTTCATGGTTATTCCAATAATGGTGTTAGATATCTACCAAAAAACTGAATTGATGGTTTCTGCAAGTCACGTGAGATATATCAATATACTTGACATATCTCAACATAAAATAGCTTCAAACATGGCATTTCTCAATAAAAGATAGTTTGGTATAAAACTGCTTTCCGCAGTAATGAAATTTTGTGTGAATATAGATGATTTCTACAGTAAAAGGGTTAATAGTATCACACTTTTGATAGAATAGCAAATAGCAAAAAGTTAAATGAAGACGAAACTAATAATAATAATAATAAAGGAAATAGGAAAATTATGTCACTGAAAGTTTTGTGAAAAAAAACAAAAACTATATGCTCCTATGAGAAACTGTAAATACTTTTACAACTTTTATTTAATCAAAATAAATCATTGAAATATTGTGATTGATATGGATATCAGTTCTCAGTAGCTGAAGAAACACATTTTTACACCATTTTATTGTTTGCTTGCTTCACTTTTACTTATCACTACCAAACTATCTCCCTAAGCTATGGAAAAAATAACGACTAGGCAACATGGGAAATTGTGGAGAACGAGATGTAATTTGATAAATTAATATAAATTTTCTGGACTTACCATTGAATCAGGTTTCATGACAACAGAATTCCCAACATATTTGATATCAAGTTTAAAAAAAAATCACAGGGACTCAATTCGGTAATGAGACTTAACCACAAGGAAGCAAAAGTACAGAATATGGCTGTAAGTAAAAACGGTAAGTATAAACAAATGTTCGTGAATGGAGTGGCCTAAATTTTAGTAATTTACAATCAAATAAAACTACTGCTTCAGCAAGGTACTGGCCTTGATGACTAAAACAAAGAACACGATTATGAACCAACGAGATATCCTGTTAGTAATAGTTCGAAGTGCCAAATATATCGCCAAATAACAACTTATATTGAAAAAAGAACGAGACATTGTATAGTGTGATCCTAAGTTCACTGTTTTCAAAATACATGGAATGGTAATGGCTAAAATGTTTTCAATCATACATTTGTTCGATAAGATGGGATCTGGAACTAAGAACTGAACAGCACAGAATTTATTTGCCGATTCTGCATTTTTGCAGAATTCTTTTCAAAATCACAATATTTTATGTTATAAATGAGTAGCATAATTTTTTTTTTTAAATGTGATTAACTTTCAAAAACGAGAGTCATACCTACAATAAGAAAAATGTGTGTACGTGTGTGTGTGTGTGTGTGTGTGTGTGTGTGTGTGTGTGTGTGTGTGTGTGTGCATACGGGTGTGTGTGTGTGTGTCTATTATGTATGTATATATACGTATGTATGTGTGTATATATATATATATATTTTGCCATTCATTTTTTAATTGATATATTGTCCTGCACTGATCTACTGGTATAGTACAAAATATAAATTTTGTTTCTAACAAGTTTTTATTAGAATAGTTGTAGTTAAACGAAATCATAACATAATAACATACGTAACTAGGTGTGTATGCATGAGTTCAAATTCCGCCGAGGGTGACTTTGCCTTTCATCCTTTCGGGGTCGATAAATTAAGTACCATTTGAAACTGGGGACGATATAGTCGACTTACCACTCCCCCAAATTTCAGGCCTTGTGCCTATAGTAGAAAGGATTATTATTATTATTATTATTATTATTATTATTATTATTATTATTATTATTATTATTATTATTATTATTATTATTCAGGAGGAGTTACCTCAGTCCTTTCTATATTAACCAAAATGAAGTAGATTGACAAATTTATTTTTTGAACTAGTTGAAGACACGCGAGATGTCGAAATATTGTTCACAAGATAACAAATGGCACTCTTCTTTTAATTTTGACTCTATATCTTCAGGAGGGGTTACCTCAATCCTTTCTCTATTAACCAAAATGAAGTAGATTGACAAATTTATTTTTTGAACCAGTTGAAGACACAAGAGATGTCGAAATATTGTTCACAAGATAACAAATGGCACTCTTCTTTTAATTTTGACTCTATATCTTCAGGAGGGGTTACCTCAATCCTTTCTATATTAACCAAAATGAAGTAGATTGACAAATTTATTTTTTGAACCAGTTGAAGACACGCGAGATGTCGAAATATTGTTCACAAGATAACAAATGGCACTCTTCTTTTAATTTTGATTCTATATCTTCAGGAGGAGTTACCTCAATCCTTTCTATATTATTATTATTATTATTATTATTATTATTATTATTATTATTATTATTATTATTATTATTATTATTATTATTATTATTATTATCATTAGTGACGGAAGCACTATTACTACCAAGAGTTAATCTTAATATCCAACTTAAGAAACATACCGAACCTATCAGCGTCGTGTAATAATGGACCAAACAATCTAATATCTATAGAAATAAAGAAACACGGTCATGTAGAAAGTACGATGACTGAAATTAAGAATAAATGTTTATTAGTTATATTTTATACTATTTAAAAGCAGTAGGATAACATATAAGTAAAAACCGTAATTAGACCTGCTAATTGCATTTTAGAAGTATATATGCATTTAATACTCTTGATATAAATGAGTAAGAACCAATTATTGTATTCTACAGTGTGCGTCGGTATCGAAATCTCTAAGAAAATAACAACGCCAAACTGTCAACGCAACAAAAGTTAAAATTAATTATCACCAATGAATGAAAGAAACATATATCAACATAAAATCTAAATACATGGGTTTGAAAAACGAAACAAATAATTCAAACAATATGAATAGTTCCATCTATAAAAAATATTAAAGGATAAAAGTATATAGGAAGTGGAGACAAAAAAATATTAAAAACAACAGAACAAAATTGAACCAGCGCACTGCCTCCAGATCAGAAATATTAAAGATATTAAAAAATGAAACAATAGAAAATAACTGAAAAATCACCTGGAATAAGCAAAATCGTAAATGTCTTGATACGCCATCTACGTCTTATACTCTCAGATTTTAATATAATAAATTACATGTCAGATACCAAAATAGCTGGCATATCAAAAAATAAGTATTCTAGCGAAATAAAGAAAAATAAAGGATTTCTGAAAGTATAGACCAATCGCAAGCTTTTCTACATTCTGTGCGACTTACAATACTTATAACGATATATAACTATGTTAAGATAAACTTCTACCAAAAGAACAGAAGGGATACGAGAAGAATTAATTATAAATGCCGGTTACACTACAAAACAATATTACAAAATTTTAGTTAAAAAATAAACTCGTGCTACCAAGATTGCCAACACACACTCATATATAAGATATCACATTCATGGATTTTTGCATCGATGAATATCTATTTATAAAGCTTGCATTCCCAAGTGAAGAAAAAATATAATTAAATTTAAAAAGACAATCTACCATAGATATTGAACATTTAGGGAATAATTACTCTTCTCTTATCTTATCTGTCTGGCTTTGTTCCGTTATATACAATCCTCAATTCAACAAGAATTAAAACTTTTTAGCAGAAACAAGGCCTGAACTACATCAAAGTAAACAACAGTTCAGAGACAGAGCTGAAAAGTCCTTTTTACTTTGAAAAATGTTATACAGCTTTCATCAACTTTGAGTTTGTAGTTTACAATTGTATAATTTTATACAATTGTGCAATTTTGTACAATTTTATATTATAGGAAACCCGTACTAATGCTAGAACCTCTTGCCTAATGTGGAATTCATAATTTTATATATAAACTGAAATGATTAGTAAAATGAGGTACGCAATTGTTTTCTATACTTTTCTAATTGGTTTTACATTGAAATGAACCAGTAATGTTATATTTGAGACCTAGTGCACCGCGACATAAAAGAAAAAGAAACACTGCAGTAAATATTAACTCTTAAAGTTACAGCACAGGAATACTCTAATGCAGTGTTTACTAACTAGTTTCTTACGAATTTGAGTTTTATCTAATTTTTCATTTTAGTACTAATCTTTATTAGGTGTCTTGGCCTCTGTCAAACTCCACTCAGCTAACTAACCAATCTGGTAATTGTAGATTCCCCGTCCTAGAAATTATGCATTCAGCTTCAAGCATATAGGCTCCAGTCTAGAAGTTTATTGTGTCGTGAGTTGTGAACACGGGTCTAAGAATATTATCTAAATAAATATTTGGATATGGTTATCTAGAATAACCTTTCGCAGAATTGATATGCTCACACAGAACGCACTCCGTACTACTCCAAACATAGTTACGATATTAAACTCACACAGTAATCAATACGGATGATCAACGCTGTCAACTACTGACAGTTCGCACAGTTCTTTATTTTATTGAAATGCGTTAGTTCACTTTCAGTCACTTGGGGGTGGTGAGGACTCTTTCACAACAAAGTTCTAAGTTGGCTTTTAACTTTAAAAAATTATGGTGCATGGAACTAACTATCTGGAAATATGGAGAGCCAATCCTATTTTCCACTAGTGATTCTATCTAAAAGTTATATGCATAACGCACCATTTATCTCAGTTATAGCATTCAAGAAACTTACCTTTGTCTCAACCTGAGCACTTTTAAGAGGCTTTAATACTTTTCTTTTCATCTGCCAATGAGAAGGATATACCCATGGATATTTCCAGCTGCATGAAGAAATGTGGCTGCCCGGCTATTATTGTATTTACTATCATTACCATCTTCATCAACGTCATCATTATCATCATTATTATAACTATCATTGACTTCATCATTTTAAATTTCGCAGCTCTATTGAAAAATATCTTAAATACCCTCAGTTGTTATAGAGAGAGACATTTTATATGGGTGAAAGCTGGATACTTAGACTGCTCAGCAAGAAATTATTGCTGCATTGTTAGCTTATAATTACTGAGAATTCTTGTTGGTTAATAATTACTGAGAATTTATGATCAGACCTGACACTGTAGACCTGTTATCTAATTACTGCAGCCATCAGTATTCTAACTTATATTAAAGTAGTATCCCTTACTTTTTATACGATAAGATGTGATTTGAAGATTTGGCAGCTATTTCTACCATATGGAAGGAGTACATAGACGATCCCTCAATACTCCTATCATTATCGGCATTGAAGTGATTGCATTGGTGATAGTAGGAGTGCTGCTGAATATATTGAAAAGGCGGGACGAAAGAAACAAAAAGAGAAAATAAAAGGACAATAAAGGGAAATAGCTGAAGAGAACTTCAGTAAATGAATAGTGATTTATAACTTCCATTTAAATATATATATATATATATATATATATATATATATATATATATATATATATATATATATATATGTAAACTGCTCAATGACTTTGCCTTCCATTACTGCTGGGGGTCAATGAAACGTGTCAGTGGAACATGCAGTCTAGCGTTCTTTTGTTTCAACTAACAGCTCTCATCTCTATGATACACATAAACATATGCATGTGTACAAATATATATTGATATATCACACAAACATTAAATATACAGACATACACACACTCATACATATATTACATATGTATAATACATATATACTATACATATAATTTATAACATATACTATATATATATATATATATATATATATATATATATATATATATATATATATATATATATATATATATATATATATATATATATATATATATATATATATATATATATATATATATATATATATATATATATTACATTTAATACATAATATAAATATAAGACGCAGGCGTGGCTGTGTGGTAAGAAGCTCGCTTTCCAACCACATAGCTCCGGGTTCAGTCCTTCTGTGTGGAACTCTGAGCAAGTGTCTTCTACTATAACCTCGGGCTGGCCAAAGCTTGTGAGCGGATTTTGAAACCCGTCGTATATGTATGTATGTATGTGTGTATGTGTGTGTGTCTTTGTGCTTGTCTCCCCTATCACCCTTTGACAACCGGTATTGGTGTGTTTATGCACCCGTAGATTAGCGGTTCGGCAAAAGAGACCGATACATTAAGTACTAGGCTTAAAAATAAATCCTGGGTTCGATTGTTCGACTAAAATCCTTCCATGCGGTGCTCCCACATGGCCGCAGTTAGATGACTTGAAGAAGTAAACGAATAAAAGAATAAAAGAATGTAAATATAGCATGCATAATATGTATACAGGAATTTCCTGTGTTACGGGAGAAAAATTTCGTAACGCAGAATAATTTTTCCCATTGATTTCCATATTATGAATTGAAAATGCGTTCCCACAAGTCTCTCTTATTTTTTCTTTTAGGAAACAACGCTAACAACAACAAAACAACACGTCCAGTTTTATGCATGTAAATAACAATTTCTAAACATACACAATACAATTCGTAAACACAGAAACAGTTCAAAAGGAATACGTAAGGGGATAAATAAGAATTTTAATATCGTTATAGAGTCGTTCTTACCACATATGATGTTGACTATCATGTGAGAGTTAGTGTTTGAATGAGAGTTACTGGGAGGATTAAGGAAACTATCTTCTATCTTATAGTTCATCATCAATACCTACTTATCCAAAATTGCTTGATATTTATGATGTGTCATCTCTTTGTATATCTCACTGAAAGAATTGAGCTCATTGTAAATCCTTCCTGTAATCTTTATGAACGGTCGCGATTAAAGTTAAAATCTATATGTTCCAATCCTTTAGCAATATTCTTCGTAGTGAATTTAAGTGGCGTCGGTTGCAGTTCAGTATTTCCATCAGTATTCTCAGCTTGCTCTTGTTCTTAGAGCATCAGCTCCTCATTAGATAAACTTTCTGTTTGGGACCCTTGCAATTCAACTACATCCTCTAAGGCTTCTTGAAATCCTATATAAACTGCAAGGTATCTCTCCGAATTTAAAGTAAACTTTCCGCCTGAGAAAACTTGCAAAGTCGCGGATAAAGTCTGGTTACGTATTTTAACAAGCACCATTCAAAGTTGAGGGTTTCATTTCATCGTATGATGCAACTATATTAACCACAACATCCATTATGTTGAACATCTTTCAGATGTCTCTAACTATATGTTTGTACTCCCTGTCAATTGTTTTCATAAGTTGTTTGAAAATTCGCAGATAATAATGCCTTCCATCACAGTTTGATAAAAGTTTTATTCTTTGGGATTTATTGTAACATTATCAGAAAGGTCATTTAAGTTCACTGGGTTGTTTAAAAGGAGTAATGCTTTGTTGGAAATATTGTCAGGCACTCTTACTTTCTATGGCATGACAAAAAATGTTTGTAAACGATTTTTCGAAACTCTATAAGTCATCCATGCCTTCTTATTTGAACTCCAAATGAGAAGTACATTAAATTTTGCATAACCCTTGAACGCTCTTGGATTTTCTGAGCGATGCACAAACTGCTGGTGCTCTATTTCTGGTGGGTAATTTGGCCCTAGTAAGAATTTTTTAAGACTTCGGTTGTCTTTTATTTTTAATTATTTAGTGGGTTTTGAGAATCTTTTTCATTTGAGAGCCGTTCATCGAAAAAGGAATGTTCTGATTGAAGATGTATGCTTCTGCATTTTTTGGAGTGTGTTGATGTATCAGGGAACGTATTGAATGT